>NW_026067964.1:5452941-5497958 GCF_014885135.2 Alexandromys fortis
GTCTCTAGGAATCCTCAGACTGAATGGGTGATCCCATCTCTAGGAATCCTCAGACTGAATGCCTTGAGCTCCTGTCTCCTACCCCCTATATTCCTCTCTCTGCCCAGCCATATCTCTTCCTGTCTCCACCTCCCTAGTGTTGGGATTAAAGGTGTATGACTCCCAAGTACTGGGATTAAAGGTGTGAGCCACCACCACCTGGCTCTGATTCTCTTTGAGACTGGATCAATCTAGTGTAGACCAGGCAGCCTTGAACTCACAGAGATCCATCTGCCTTTGCTTCTCAAGTGCTGAAATGAAAGGTGCATGCCACCACAACCTGTCCTCTATGGCTAACTAGTGGTTTAGCTCCTCCACACTATTATCTTCAGGCAAGCTATATTTGTTAGATCACAAACAAAATAGCACGACAGGGAAGCTCCAATCTTGGGTCCTGTTTGCCTTGGAATTTGGAGCCCAGGAAATGTTTGGTCTTTGGTCTTTTCTCTTCATTCAACATGTGTTCGGTGTCTTCCCACCTACCCTTTGAGTTATAACTGCTGTCACTGTGGTAACTCTTTTACGCTGTGGTAACACTATTATGCTGTGGTGACTCTATTACACTGTAGTAACTCTGTCATGTTGTAGTAACACTGATACACTGTGGTAACTCTGTTACACTTTGGTAACTCTTTTACACTGTGGTAACACTGTTATGCTGTGGTAACTCTTATATTTTAGTAACTCTTTTACACTGTGGTAACTCTGTTATGCTGTGGTAACATTAATACACTGTGGTAATTCTGTTACATTATGCTGTGGTAACACTGTTATGCTGTAGTAACACTGATACACTACGGTAACTCTGTTACACTGTGGTTATACTGTGGTGTCTTTGCACCACATCTTCCTCCAGACCTGTCTCCACACTGAACTGCCCTCAGAGAATCTTCTATCCCCTTGATCGCCAACCCAAATTGATGCCCTGTCTTCCTTCTCTCCTCATCTCAAGTCTGTTCCTTTTACTAGACTCTTCATTGTCTGTGACTCACATGGTCATCTTAGCTAGCAATCTAGCGGTGATCTGAGATTTTTTTCTCATACAGCACACAGTTAACTTTTATTCTCTCATCATCTATAGATTCCTCCAAATATTACACTTAACTTGTAATACTTAAAGTAGTATGTAAATCCTACTTTCATTATCTGTGGCTGTGATACAATACCATGGGGAAAACAACTTAAGGAAGAGAAAGTTCATGTGGTTCACAATTCCAGGTTATAGTACACCATAGTGGGGAAATGAAGGTAGCAAAAACATGAAGCAGCTAGCCACAGCACAGTCACAGTAAAGAGCAGGGAGCAGTGAATTGATGCACTCATGATAGTGCTTAGCTCACTTTCTCTATCACCTAGACTCCCCTGCCTGGGGATGGTGCCGCCCACAGTGGACAGGTCATCCATTAGCATAATCAAGATAATCCCTCCATCAAACACACCTACCAGTCAACCTAACCAAGATGCTCTTCCCAGGGGACTTAGGTTGTGTGAAGTTGATCCAAATGTATGAACATGGGTGGCGTTCTGGTTTCATTCCCAGTTGCTGTCATAAACACCCTGATAGAAGCAAAGTAAGGGAGAACTGTCACAAATACATTTAAAATACATAAGAAAGCCAGTTTTAATGGGTTCATGTGATACGATGAACAATCCAAAGATACAAAACAGAAGCATAGGGTGTTTGACCCACACATGCAGTTCAAAACCAAAATTCAAGGGTGGGGGAGATGGTTCAGTGGATAAAGCACTTGCTGTGCAAATCTGTAGTCCATCTCTCCAGCACTCACAGAAAATCCAGACATGCACAGCAGCCCATCAGTAAGACCAGAGCTCATGAGGTGGAGAATGGAAACCCAGGGTCAAGCTCTGAGGTCAGGGAAAGACCTCTGTAAATAATAGTGGAAGATAATTGAGAAAGACATGTGATGTCAACACTTACATGCATTCATGTGCATCCCTGCATGTTTGCTCACAAACATGTATTCATACATGTACAACATGTACACATACACACACATGCATGTGCGTGTGCATGCAGAACAAAATTTCATGCACGGTAATGATATCATCCTAAGGATGAAGAGAAAGAGGAAAATTTGGGTACACAGCTTCAAAATACTGACATACTAAAGCTAGGTAGGAGTTGCATGTGTGGCAGTAATACTGTCATCGCAACTGTTTGTTCAAGTAGTTTACCAATAAATTTTTTTAATAGGGGTCAGTTTGGTAAATGCACTTTTTACCAAGTCTAACTACCTGAGTTAAATCCCATGGTGAAGAAGAGAACTGATATCCCAAGTTGTGCTCTGACCTACACACACATTCAAACACACAAGCACACACACATTCAAACACACAAGCACACACACATTCAAACACACAAGCACACACACATTCAAACACACAAGCACACACACACAAGCGCACACACACACATGCACACACACACAAGCACACACACACACAAACACACACACACAAGCACACACACACAAGCACACACACACATGCACACACACAAGCACACACACATGCACACACACACAAGCACACACACAAGCACACACACACATGCACACACACACAAGCACACACACATGCACACACACACACACAAGCACACGCACACACACAAGCACACACACATGCACACTGTAATTTTGTTTTGTGTTGCTCTTGCTTTTTGAGACAGGGTTTTCTATATAACAGCCCTGGCTGACCTGGAACTCTCTTTGTAGGTCAGCCTGGTCTCAAATTCAGAGAGATCTCCCTGCCTCTGTCTCCTGAGTGTTGGGATTAATTAATTAATTACACAATGTAATTTAAGTTAAAAAATTAATGAGAAAAATTTAAATTCCTTGCTCGATCCTCAATTCTTCATACTGACATCATTCTGAACTATCACTTGGATGGGTCTTACTGTTCCTTCTCTGAATGTACATATTTTATTTTCTCTTTCTTCATCAAGTAAATACCCCTTCATTGTTCATCACTTAAACTAAAACCGTTTTGTCCAACCCAGGTAGATCAATTTTCAGTTCCTACCTTTATCCCAGCAGGACTGACCATGCTGTCACTGTATTTGAATATACAATTAGTATCATATCTTAAGTATGGTATAAGAACCCAATATCACTTTAGACCTATAGACCATGAATCCTTTGAGGACCAAAAATATATTTTATCTTAAGGCTCAGCAAGCATTTGATAAATGAAACATAGCCTGTGGCCATTGGTTAAATGTCTCTAGTTTTTGCAAACTAAGCAAGGTGTGTCCTGACCAAAAGTTATATAGCTTTCCCTCCAAGGCAAGTGAAAATGTGGTTATAAATTAATATGCTGAAAGTCTCCTAAAACATTTATGTGGGTTAGAATTGTATCATTTGCAAGTGAGCTGGGATGAGCAGCCCAACCTTGACTCATGGAACCACCTATAAGATGTTGTACACAGGATAAGAAGTGACCTAAGAGCCGAGCCGGCTGGTGGTGTTCACTGTGTTGCCACAGTGTGCTGTGAGGTGGGAGGGAAAGAAATTATTTGCCTTAAGAAGCTGCATCGGAGAGGTGAGCTAAGGAAGCCAGGGAGCAAGTTCTTACCCACTCATTTAACAACTAGAGCCACCTTTCCCTAATCCCCGAAGACCTTACCATCAGTATCATCACCATGAAAAAAAATATCTAATAGAAACCACTTTAGGGATTAAGGGATTCTTTTGGTTCAGTTTCAAGAGATATCAACTCCTCAAGGCAAGGAAGGAATGGAAGCCGGAACAACAGTGTTGGTGGGAGTGGAAAGTGACTGATCATCTGAGGAGGCAGACTAGCTGGACTCAGGGCTCACCTAAAACCATCAAAGGCTCATCCCCTACCACCCCACTCCCACCAACTAACCCCAAACCACACCATCATCTGGGAATCAAGTGCTCAAACCCAGGAGCCGGTAGGGGACCTTTGATTCTGATGAAGGTCACACTATCCACAACAAAAGAACAAAGGGAGGGCCTGAATCCAGTAGCAGTCCACCCTGGAATGACCTGTGACAGCCCTTGCAGGTGTCATTTGAGTTTTGTGTTTGAGGATGGTCCCCAGGCAGAAACATTGTATCGAGGCATCACTTGGAGGATGGTCCCCAGACAGAAACATTGTATCGAATTGTATCGAGGCATCACTTGGAGGATGGTCTCCCCGCGCCCCCCCCCCTCAGAAACATTGTATCGTGGCATCACTTAGAGACTAGTCCCCAGACAGAAACACTTCCGTGGGGTCACTTGGAAGATGGTCCCCAGGTAGAAACATTGTATCGAGGCATCACTTGGAGGATGGTCCCTGGACAGAAACCTGGGAATCACTTGCCTCTGTGAACAACCAAATGAGAGAGTTGGTGAGGAATGAAAGTGGATGTAGAACACACAGCTGTCTGGTGGCTTCTACATTTGGGGAGAAATGTAAAGTAGAGAGGAAAAAGGGCTCTTCAGTCAACCAAGAAACCTAGATGGCAGTCTTTCTATAGCAAGAGTTAATGGCTGTATTTGCCCATGTTCTGCTGCTACCCAGACAGCGATCTGGCTGCTTCCTCCATTTCTCAGTTCCCTAAAATCAGGAAATGTACAAAATGACTTCATGCCAATGCCCCACCCTGCAAAGCAGAATCTACCTGAGTGGTTCTGGCCAGGAGGTTGCTCGATACCGTTGTTAATATACACTAGAAGGCATCTGATGTGAAATTTGTAATTGAAATGTTACGAGCAGTTTAGCATATGGATCCTTCACATCCACTTAATTGCCAGTTTAGTAATAATTTTATGTAATGAGGCATTATTAATAATACGTGAAATACTAAATTGACATAATGCCCTAAAAACGTAATATGACATTTGCCACCAAAAGAATATTATGATTCCAGGTGCCTTGACCATGATTTCAAACTGTATGTGATAGGCCCTAAAGTGCCAAATTAGTCCTTAGAAGCAGCGTGGCTGTGGTGTGCTTCTAATTCATTCTCCTTGCGAGTATCAGGGTGTTTGTTTGTTCGTTTTCATTTGTTTATTTTGTTTTAACAAGAAGTACAAATTTTCGCTTGTAATTGTGGCCTCCCATGAGCTCCCACTCAAAGCCCCCACCCTGCTTGCCATCTCCTCTGTGTTTTTCCGTGGCTAATGGCACCTGATGTGGCAAGAGGGGAATGTAACACAGGATGTAAGGATGAAAAGTCACAAGGTTCATCCAAGCAAAGCACTGAGAAAATTCTAGAATCAGAGACCAAATGCTAGTGACAAATACTTCAAAATTCTATCACACAAAGGCTCAGAGGTTAAGAGTACTGGCTGCTTTTCCAGAGGACCCGGATTCAATTCCTAGAACTTGCATAGCCACTCAAAACCATCTCTAACTCCAGTTCTAGAGGATCCTAAGCCATCTTCTGGCCTCTACAGGCAAGGCATGCATGTGGTGCCCAGACATATATTAAGGCAAACTTACACAAAATAAAAATAAATACAATTTCAAAAGTTTTAACTTAAAAAAAAATCTCCTTACATTAGGGTGCCTCCCCTTTCTCTTTCCCTCTCCCCCTTTTTTAAATCCCTTCCTCTCTATTTTAATATAACTCCTATAACTTTGGGTGGTATGGGAGGTCCTTCTGTTTATGTGTTGCTTTTATTGGTTAATGAATAAAGAACTGCTTTGAGCCTATGGCAGGGAAGAACAGAACTAGGTGGGAAAAGCTACGCTGAATTCTGGGAGAAAGAAAGGCAGAGTCAGAGAGACGCCGTATAGCCCTGCTAAAGACAAATGACAAACTTTAGTGGGTAAGCCACAGTCATGTGACCATATACAGATCAATAGAAATGGGTTAAATTAATATGTAAGAGTTAGCCAATAAGAATCTAGAACTAATGGGCCAAGTAGTGGTTTAATTAATACAGTTTCTGTGTGATTATTTTGGGTCTAAACTAGCCACAGGAACCAACTAGTGGCCTTTCCTCCAACGTTTAAGTGGGGTTATGGTTATGTTTTGTAAGCCCCATGGAGCAGAGCTAGTGAAGACCCATACATTCATGCATTTGCAAGGTATAAAGGAAGCTAATAACTTGAATAAAATGTGATTTTTTTCTTACTTTAGCAACAATGTTACAGTGAAAAAATGGAAATAATATTCCAAAAATCCAATCTTTGTATGAGTTAAAGTCATATAAAACACAAATACCAAAGACTGCTTAAATCTAGTTATTACTATGAATACTGGAATATCCCATTGGAAGGTTGGTGATATTTCGCTATGTAATAAATTTTATTCATAAAGAATTGAGATTTCTTCCTTTTATTACAACTTAATTGCTAAAAGCACTGTAATAATCCATGTTTTAACATAACTCTTATTCTATCAACAGTAAGAATTTAAATGACTAAACAATAGAACATAATTGTATATGGAGGATGGACACCCCAATAGCTTTCATAACATTTAAATTCAAGTAAAAAAATATTGCTTACATATTTTTCAAAATTTCTTTTTCTTCTAAAATTTAAAGGAATTTCTTAAACATAAAAGACAGCCCAAATTATAGCAAAAATTAAAACATACATGGATTAAGGAAAATATAGTCAGGCAGTGGTGGCATGTATCTTTAATTCCAGAACTCTGGAGGCAGAGGTGGGTGGAGCTCTGTGAGTTCAAGGCCAGCCTAGTCTACAGAGTGAGTTCCAGGACAGTAAAACCACGTCTGGAAAAAACAAACAAACCAAAGAAATGAAGAAGGAGGAGGAGGAGGAGGAGGAGGAGGAGGAGGAGGAGGAGGAGGAGGAGGAGGAGGAGAAGAAGAAGAAGAAGAAGAAGAAGAAGAAGAAGAAGAAGAAGAAGAAGAAGAAGAAGAAGAAGAAGAATCATTCATTCCTCAAATTCCTCAAACTTAAGTGTTCCTAACCTAACCTAAGTGCAACTGTTGCCAGTGCTGGGCCCTCAGGGGAGTCAGAGACTGGCGCTCACCTGGACCAGGAGAAGCAAGAGTCTGCCTGTCCAGCACTCTGGGAAACAGGGCTTCACCATGCCCAAGTCTGTCACATTCATGGCAGGACAGATTTGACAAGTTTATTAATTTGTCATTTTTTTTACCTAAGCCTTTTAGCCACTAACATCCCCTTATGTCAAAAACCAGTGTCCCCCTCTGAAGGCGAAGGTGGTACAACCCACTGTGTTCTCAGCACTTGGATGAGGCCCAAGCTGAATGTTTCCTGGGGCTTGGCTAGTGTTAAGTCACTCGAATTGGAGTCAGGCATTGGGTATATGCTCTCAGCATTGAGCAACTGGTCCTGAGTGTGTCTTAGCTGATCTGGTTGGTGACTCTAAAGTACAGGCCCTGCAGCAAGGCCACCTCTTCCCTGGATCTAAATACATTATACTCAGAAAGATGTTAATAAGTATTAATTACACACCAGATAATAACACTACCTCACAGACTCTGAAATAACACACACAAATACAGGGGGTGGGGGAGAGAGAGAGAGAGAGAGAGAGAGAGAGAGAGAGAGAGAGAGAGAAGTGAGAGAGCAATTTAAACTAGACTACTTGGGCTCAGATCTTTGTGTATGTGTAGGGAGAGTGGCTACCCTCTTTGGAATTTTGTATCTCTATCCATGGCTGGTTCAGCTGGCTTGCATAGATACTTCCATACTGCTTATTAAATATTAAAGCATGCTCATACCATGTGTTACATAGCAGTTGCCTTGACTCCCAGGTTCAGCAACCTCCATGCCCCCTTCTCCTCTCCTGGGACCGTCTCACCCATACAAGATCTCTCCAAGGCTGAGACTCTCTGTCCAAGCCAAGCCTCACACATTTTTCAGTGTTGTTACTATTTCGTTTTGCTTGGCTTTGAGACAAGCTCATGTGTAGCCAAGGCTAGCTCAAACTCACTGTGTAACTGAGAATAACTTTGAATTCTTGGTTCTCCTGCCTCCCTCCACCACCCAAATGCTGGGCTTCTAGGCGTGTGTCAGCCACCTTACAGCAGAAGGGAGACAAACCCCCAGGGAGAGCACAGTGGATACACACGGCTCACATTGGGGCCAGGTAGGCAAGCGTCAGAGCGCGCCACCTCTGGGTGGGATCAATCTGGATGACACCCACTCCCTTGTATGACAGAAGGGACGCCCTTCAATGTGTGGCTGCCAGTGAACTCTCCTTCAGGGTCAGCTAGGAGAGCTGATTTCCATACTGACAGATGCTCGGTGGCTTTTGTCAAACGAGTTGGCGGCCTTTATCCAGTTCTAAGGGCCCAGATGTCCATAGCACCAGAGTCACTCTGCTAGGCTGGTGTGTGACCTGACTCAGGTCCTTTTGTGACCTTTCAGCTCAATCCTTAGGACTGAGTGACAGAAGCGAGTTAGGCCCCAGCATACAGTCCTCTGGTGTCTGCCCCCACTGCCGACCCATTGCAGCTAAAGCTAGCATTTCATCTGCAGGAAGTATAATTGTCAGCTCTTCTGAAAGAAAACAATAATGGTTTAAATTAATGATGTGATTTACATATTGTATGTTTTCTCTGGTGAGTGCTCAGCAGAAGCTGGTAAAGGTGATGTAAGGGAAAAGAGGGGCGACAGGGGCGCCATCTTCCAACTCGTGCAGCGGTGTCTCTTCTGGTGCGAGGCTGGGGGCAGCCTGGAGCTTCTTCATGGATCTAGTGCTGTGTATTTGGAGAACACCCTTGTTCAGAGGCAGATCCAGGTTTGATGCTTTCTGAAGTTGCACAATTTGCACATCTCTTTTTAAAGAAGAAAATACAAATGCTGGGGTGGTCGAGTGCTTGCCTGGCACCCGTGAGATTTTAGGTTTGATCCTCAGCCTGAACAAACAAATGGAAGAAGGAAGAATGGGATCTGGAGGGAAAGGGAAAAAGATGGAGAAAACAAAGAACATTAAATTCAAGTTGGCAGAGACCCAATTAGGCGTTACAAGGGACCCCTCCAATTGAGCTAAATTTCGCTGGCTCATAGAGATCTCGTCTAGAAGATGCTCTTGGGTGGAAGGCAGCAGACTTTCAGAACCTTAAGCAGAGGCTAGGCCCTTCCTGGTGGTAGGAAAAAGGCTCACATTTCTTGGATAGTAGGTACCAGGAGCTGGGAAGCAAAACTGTGATTTTGTTTGCCACTAATAGGGTTTCAGGTTTTGTTTTGTTTTGTTTTGTTTTTACCATTGTTGTTGTTGTTGCTGCTGCTGCTACTGAGTCCACTTTAAGGGCACTGCAAGTTGGATAAAATCTAGGCTTATGTCACAGCAGAAAATGGATTTCTGTCATTTAAAGGACATTTAAAGGATTAATGGGACACCCCCATATAAACTCTTGATAAAATGCAAGTTGAGTGGCCAGAGGGAGAAAGGGAAGACTTTGTGCTGTTTCCTTCAAGTTTAAAAGTGGGGATGACTGGTGTTTATACCGAGGAAGCTCCTCCAGGCCAACTGTACAGTGAAAATCCCTGTGCATTGCTAAGCAGTGCTCGTAGGGGCTCACAGAGACGCAAGTGACAATCACGGAACCTGCATAGGTCAGATCTAGGTCCTCTGCATATATGTTATGGTTGTTAGACTGGTGTTCTTGTAGGACTCCTAACAGTGGGAGTGGGGGTGTCTCTTACTGTTTTGTCTGCTCTTGGGACCCATTTCCTCCTACTGGATTGCCTCGTCCAACCTTGATACGAGGGTCTGTGCCTAGTCCTATTGTATCTGCTTATATCATATTTGGTTGATATCCCTGGGAGGCCTGCTTGTTTTTGAAGAGCAAAGGACTGGGAGTGTATCTGGGGGAGAGGGGTGGGAGGAGAAGGAAAGTGAGGAGTAACTGGGAAGAGTGGAGGGGACTTGGAGGAGTGGAGGGAAGGGGAAACTTCAATCAGGGCGTATTGAAAACTAAATATAAATTGAAAAAGTACCAAAAAAAATGTAAGAAAGAGTTTATCACAGTGTAACTTCTCACAGCAAAGCCCACAAGACTTGAATGCCCACCAGTATTAGCATCAGTGAGTAAGGGAGTAGACTACAGCAGTGACGAGGAGTGACCCGGAACTGCAGCAACACAGAAGGTCCTGGACATGATCTGCAGTTACACAGAGGGTCTTTGTGATACTTATGAAATTCAAAATAACTAAAATAACATTCAGAAATCATAAGCATGCAATATCACATGCAAGATGAATACCTACTTTACGATCATGACTGTGGCAGAAAGAAGACGGGGAGGAGAGGAGCACACAGGTGAATATAAGTCATTGTCAGTGTGTAGATCTGAGTGGTGACTTACGGGTGTGCAAAGGATAGGCAGACATGGTCATGAGAACTGCATCCCATAAGCCAACAGAACTAAAGAGAGGGAGGGAGTCAGAGGAGGGTTGGAGGAGTTTTAAGGCCCTAGGAAATGGCAGGACTGACAGGAGCCACAGACAGCAACACAGGCCCCTCAGCTGCTTCGGGGCCTTGGACCAAAACTTGGCCCTTGGCCATAGTCAGGGCCCAGACACCACCTTGGACGTGGTTGGCAAGCACCACCCTCACCTCTCCAGCCCTCTCTCTCCCTAGCCCATGAACCTCTGCCTCTCTCTCTCTCTCTGTCTCTCTCTCTCTGTCTCTCTCTCTCTGTCTCTCTCTCTCTCTCTCTCTCTCTCTCTCTCTCTCTCTCTCTCTCTCTCTCTTCTATTTTCCCACCCTGTAATTGCTCACCATAATGGGCCCCTGACACCTGGCAGGCTCTGGTGTAGTCACAGTTGGCACTTGGTTGTATCCTGTCCGTCCCTCTCATAAGGCATGGAGATGTTGCTTTTCATCTCTTGCATTCCTGGGCCTAGAAACCACGGGCTTGGTATGATGGTGCCCAAATGTCCTGTGCCAAAGATGCAGGGGGTTTGGGGGCAGCCATCTGTGTCCTCCACCACTCAGGCCTGGAAAGTGCCAAGCAGCTCCTGGTTGGTTGTGTCCCCCACCCCGGCCCCCATCAAGGCTTAGGAAAGATTTCCCACCAGTCTCTTCCTCTGAATGCAGACAATGCCTAGAGTCACGGTAATCACATTTTCATCAGAGAATGTGCTAAGTTCTTACTAGGAGTGGCGGATCAGAAAGACTGAGGGGCCACCCCATCCATAGTGGGTGTGAGCCACCTGGCCCCAGAGTTGGTTAACATCAGGTTGAGGTTACTCACAGCCAAGTGCAATCCGGAGTAATTCAGATACGCTGCCCAGAGATCTCCAGTGCACCGACTCGGGAAGTCAGTTCTGCTCCTTTCAGCGTACTAGACAACAAGCTTCAGTTTGGAATAATTTGAGCTAATATTTTATATTCCACAAAAGTGGTGAATCATTCATCTTCATTTTTAAAATGTAAAATGAACATAATTTAATTGACAGTAGAAACGAGCTGAAAGTCAATAATGTTTCTTTTATCTGCTTATTAATTGACAGATAGCCCCAAATTTTTTTCTTTTTTATTTCGTTCTTTTTTTCTGGCTCATTTCAGCTAGTTCAATTTGGGAGTAAATAAAGTATCAAACTTGTATATGTTTACTTAGCTTTTCTACTTAGAACATAAAATTTATGAACTTTGGGTCTGGTTAATTTTGATATGTGATTTTCTTTTTGCAAGTTTTTTCTTTTTTAGAATAAAGTTTATTTTTAAAAACCAGCTTTCATGCTGGGTACGGTGGCGCATGCTTTTAATCCGAGCACTTGGGAAGCAGAGGCAAGCGGATCTCTGTGAGTTCAAGGCCAACCAAGTCTACAAAGAAAGTTCCAGAACAGCCAGGGCTACACAGAGGAACTATGTCTTGAAAAAAGCCAAACCAAACAACAATAATTCAGCTTCCAAATTAAAAAAAAAACAATTCTGCTGCACCAGCTTGCATAATAGAGACTTTATATGTGATAAATAATTATAGAAATTTGGTAAGAAGCCAAAATAATATGAGACAGCTTTCTGTGGTCGGGAATAAAGAAGAAAATGGTGTCTCTAACAGGCTGCATTGGTGTTTCCCATTTATTAGTACGTGATGTGTTAGGCACCACTGGGAAGTCACATTTTTTTTTTTAGTAGTATCTTCTTTTAAATCAGGGAACACTTGAAGACTTGACGACCATTGAAGAAGTTTATCATTAAATGAGTCCAACTGGTGCTTTTATAGTAAAGAAAACAATCGCTTTCTCATTTAGTGTTGATAAAGCTGCTTCCTTTTCTTCTACCTCCTCCTCTTCCTTCTGTTTCTTGAGTCCTTCTGGCTAGGCATTCCAGGCTGCTGACCTCAAACTTTTGATCCTCCTATTCGAACTCCTGGATGTTGAGATTATAGATGTATGCCGCCATTTCTTATGAGGCAACTGCAAGCAGGCTGTTGCACTGGCTGGTTTTGTGTGTCAACTTGACACAAGTTAGAGTCATCAGAGGAAGGAGCCTCAGCTGAGGAACTGTCTCCATGAGAACCAGCTGTAAGGCATTTTCTCGTTTAGTGAACAATGGAGAGGGCCCAGCCCATGTGGGTGGTGCCATCCCTGGGCTGCTGGTCCTGGGTTCTATAAGAAAGCAGACTGAGCAAGCCATAGTAGCAAGCCAGTAAGCAGCTCCCCTCCATGACCTCTGCATCAGCTCCTGTCTCTGGGACACTGTCCTGTTTGAGTTCCTGTCCTGACTTTCTTTAGGGATGAACAGCAATGCTGAAGTGTAAGCCTAATAAACCCTTTCCTCCCCAACTTGCTTTTTTGGTCATAGTGTTTCACCACAGCAATAAAACCCTAACTAAGACAGCTGTGGTCGGATCTAGGCCGTGTCCCTCAAAATTTATGAGAGGTGTTAGACCCTGGATGAACTTGTGCCAACCCTAGATGGACTTGTGCAAACTCTGGGTGGACTTGTGCAAACCCTGGACAGACTTGTGCAAACCCTGAACAGGCTTGTGCAAACCCTAGATGGAGTTGTGCAAACCCTGGACAGAGTTGTGCAAACCCTGAACAGACTTGTGCAAACCCTGGACAGACTTGTGCAAACCCTGAACAGACTTGTGCAAACCCTGGATGGACTTGTGCAAACCCTATCATCCACACCAGATGTTTCTCTCAGAAACATCTCTGAGGCGACAGCTAACACAGTGTGGCTTGGGAGGCAGTCTCAGTGCTTCCGAGTGTGGGAAAGCCTTGCTGTCTTTGGTCACACACCTTCTTCTTGAGATACTTGTTGGGTCATCTATGTAGCAGATTCTAGCTGCTCACTGCACTTCTTTCTCCTCGCCTCATCTAGGCTATCTTTCCTGGATTCACTAGGTGTATCCAGGCAATGGCTTCAGCCCATGTGTCACTGCTAGCTCATGGATAACAGTCCTCCTTGAGCTAAGCACACGGGATCAAATGGCACCCACTCAGGCCCTGGAGGAAGAGGAAGCCTGCTGAAGATTTGAGCCTTGATAAATAAGACTTATTTTCTGGTGGGAAAAGAAGCTGCACACCTAAGGCTTGTGCATTTTATTTCTGTGTCCCTCACATGGGATCTATTTTAAAATCTGTTTTTAGAAAATTATCCATTTTCCAAATGATAGCATCGATATATCAAAACACAGGATATTGTTATTGTTCCTTAGGGAGGAATAAAAATAACTGTAGATATAGTTTTTAATTGCCTAAGGCATTTTAATGTAATCTCATCATTTGGTTCATGAAGAATAGATAACGCTTATGCCACTGAACATGTTCAGGAGAACGTCCTCTCTGATCTTAAAGTACACAATGCTGCTGCGGAGAATAAACTCCACATTGTGCTCAGGGTACTCAGACTCCGGCTAGTACGAACTGCTCTTGGAAATGGCTTACGCTGTCTCAAAGTAGCCTTATTAACCTCAATCCTGTGGTCCACTCTTTGCCCAAGAATGTTTAGCTCTAAAGCACAGTGACCCTCGGTTATCTTTTCCTCTCTCAATCAGAAGTTAGTTTTCCTGTACAGTCTCACTGGACTCAGTCATCACAGAATAGCTAAAACAATGGGTGGATTGGGATGGATCAGCTCTGGGTTCAGTGGCCACACCGTAGGAACACTATTCATTCGCTAATTAGATGCCCACCATCCACACCACTGCCTCCTGCCCGCAACCAAAGTTCTGCTTGGGGGAAAAGTTTGCCCCCAGAATGCAAGCAGGACAGGCTCCTCCCCCTGCTCAGTGACTTCTGGGGAGGCTTATTTTCCACTCTGTTTTCATATTTCGGTAGTGATCCTAGCCTTTAACAGCTGAGCCATCCCTCCAGCCCAGCCTACTCTTATTTTTTAAAATGCTAACTGGTAGAGAAACCTATTTTTTATAACTGACACTTCTCCTGTTTGTTTTAAAAAGGTTAAAAAATATTTGCCAATAATTCCATAGGAACACCATTTTTGAAACAAAATAAATGCTGTTTTATTCTTCTAACCAGAAGCCCTGGGGATCAAGTGACCTTGAATCCAAACTTGTGGGCAGACTTTGCCCGGTAGTCAAGACTGTGTTTGCATTGTTTTCTGAGGTATATGCGACACTTTGTACGACACTTGGAATCTAGAAGTTTCTCAAAAATACGATTTTTGAAAAGAGCTAAAGCTGGAAAGCCATGACGTCATCTGAGGGATTTGGACTTCAGTCCAGGGAAATCAGCAATTTTCAGTTAACCGGGACAATGTCCCAGTCTCAGAAAGCTTCATCTTCTAGAAGCCAGGGATGTAGCTCAATGGCAGAGTTCTGTACGGGGGTCTGGGTTTGATCCACAGCACCACATAGGTCAGACACAATGATAAAGGAAGGGAGGAGGGAGGGAGGATGGAGACGCCCAGCAACACCTCTGAGCTGTGTGAAGGGAAGACTCCACCCACCCGCTTCATTATGGTGTTCCCAATGCTGAGCCTGGTAACTCAGAATCTGTCCAGAGACAGCTACTGCCTGAATGACTGAAGAGCCCGTGAAATGAGTCTGAATCTTCCAGGAGAACATGGAGATTTCTGGATATCAGAGGGAGTGTTGATCTTCTCAAGCTTCCCCTTGTAGTGTGACATCTGAGCCAGTGGGTGGCTCTTGACCCATCCAAACTTCTAGGAAATTCATCAGCGCCCCAAGAGACATCATACAGATCTGAAGAAATCTTGTTTGGATCACCTAGATATATCTTTAGAGGACAAACCAGAGTGAATTCTTTTGGGGTTCGGAGAGGAGCTGGCCACCCTCCTGGAGAACAAAGGGCGTTTGTGTAATGCCTTGTGTACTTTTTGGTCTATGCCCAGATGAAGAGAGGACTACACCACCTTCTTGGAGAACATGCTCTCAAGGGACATTGCTGGGTGCCTGACATCCTCTTCAGTCCACCCCCAAGTAACAGCCCCTCAAAGACAAGGTGCCAACAGTATGACCAGCAACCAATTTTATGGTTGATAAATAAGTTTCGACCTTGAGCTCCCAGATAATGTGTTTCTATGGGTCAGCTGGGAAGCCTCTGGAGGGCTGACCTTGGAAACATGGCCACCACCACCTGACTCACGAGGCTGCAGGGGCCTCTGGTGGCCACGCAGCTCAATAGACTTTGCTGCTCACATAGCTTCCGTTCTTGCTCCCCTTAACCATTACCAAATACAAATGAGAAAATTAAACATTTACCTTGATGAGAAAATAGCTCTCTCGCTGACATTTCCTCACGCCCTCGCCAGTGTGACTTAGTCATAGTTTTTAGTAGCTGTTTCTAAATTTTAATTATTGTGTAGAGTTAAAATATGTAATAATGGATAACTGTGCAATACATTAAATACTTACGGGTATGTTGTGCCTTCTGTTATAATATAAAATCCATCTATTCTGGTTGATGGGTTTTAACCTCACACAGAATACTTTAAACTCCATTTGGACTTGTGCCTACAATCACCTTAGCAGAGTCTCTTAAGTAACTGCGCCCAGCCTAATTAGTATGCATTATCAATTAACAAACTTAATAGCCGGCAGATTGATTAGATCCTCTGTTGCAGGGGCAGAGCTGAAGCGAAACAGAATGAAAAATCATTGCAAGCATACACTGCGGCTTTGTTATTTTCTCGGAGCCCTCCTCCTCCTTCCCGCAGCCTTAATTAATGCACGCATATGGCTTTGCAGGCCTGCAGATCTGGAAAAGCTTCCCTAACCCTTTCCTGAAGCTCAGCCTTAAACGGGGGCGTCAGTCTGCGCCTCCCTCTTTCTTTGGGGGCTCCTGTATATATCACTTGCATCCCTCTCCTTGCCCTTTGCAGAGCACTGAATTTTAAAGGGCTGCTCCTCCCGGCATGGTGGACAAGGGAGCAGGTTACAACGCTGAGCACAAAGCCAGGAAGGGAGCACTTCTGAATGCGGAGGAGCACTTGGGAGCCACTGGAGGGGCACCGACAACCATGAAGCGCTTCTGGCAGCTCTTTCCAGACAGAATGGTACAAATGGACTGTCCTGTTACATCTCGTCTATTTCTGATGGACTGGAAACAAATGAATAAATAAAAGAAAACCACATTTCCTGAGAGCAAGGATCAGGCTAAGAGGGGCTGCCAACTGCGCTCTTCATAAAACACCGGCATTATAAGAATTTTACACCTTCCATAAACAGTCAACGCGAAGCTCTCAAAAGACTGCTGAAGACATTTCCAGCACTGTAAACTGTCGCCTTGGAGCGCTGCTTTGGGCTTTATTCTTCTATTTGAAGCAGAATAATGGTTCATGCCAGTTCTTTCATTTACTGTCTCTTCCTGGTCTAGGGTCTTTTCGCTTCTGTGTGAGAAGAGCTGTAATTGTGTGCACAGAGGGCACTGGGAGGGGCGTTCACTTCCACTTTTGAGGATGCTCACATGCTGCTGTTGGTTGGCTGTGCAGGAGAGGTAACCCCAGGCACCCACGGGGTGGGGGGGGGTGAACCCAGGAACTCAGGTTTACCCTTTTATCCCTGTCTTTGGAAAAAACTGCCTTCCTGCCCTCAGCCCCCAGCCCCTGCTGCTCTCCATGAATCCTCATGTGCCATCACATTGGCCACCCTGGGTATAGAACTCGCACCTCTCCTTGGGTCCCTAGAAAGCCCTGATGTAGCCCTCTGTGGGTCTCTCCCTTACCATGTAGGGCTCTGCTCCATAGTCTCCTCCTAAGAAAGACTTTCCATGACACGGAGTGAACTGAAGGCTGCCCTCTGACCCAATCCCTCCATAGTCTGCTCTGTCATATTGGTATCATGGTTTTCCTACTTGCTTCTTTATGTAATATCTCCACCACTGATAAGAATGACAACTGTGGGGTTGCAGAGATGTACAGCCATAAAGAGTGTATGCCGCTCTTGCAGAGTTGAATTTGGTTCCTGGTACCCATGTTAGGCAGCTTACAAAGGCCAGTAATTCCAGCCTGGGGGATCTGATGCCTCTGGTCTCTGAGAGTGCACCAGGGTTCATATGTGCACGTGAGCACGCATGCACGCACGCACACACACACAAACACACACAATTAAAAATAAATTTATGAAAAAGATAAATTAAGAGTTCAGGCTTGGAGGCATTTGCATAGTCTGTATAGATTCTGAATTGAATTGCTGGTGCAAATGGAATGATGAAATGTCATAAAATTGACGCTGTGATGGTAGTGCACCTGAAGTGGGTGAATGGCATGTAGATTACATATAAACAAAGCCAAATAAAAGCAAGTCCATACATGAGATTGCAAATGAATGGCCAGAGGTATGAAGAGCCATAACATACAGTGTCACAGGACATATCATGAAAGAGAATGTGGTCGTCAATATCCAGCTCAGCCAGAGATGAAGACAGGCCCTGAAACGTGTCTATTGGGGCTCTAAGCTCAGTGGCTTCATTAAGACCTCACGGAAGCCATCTTAGTTTGGATTCCCCGGAAACAAATCTAGATAAGGAATACAAATATTTCTTTGAAGGTACAGGGGACATATTAGCAGGGTGGAAGAGGGCACGTGAAACAGGGAGGCGATACAAGGGCTGGAAAGGCAGTCAACGAAGGAACATCGCTAAGCCAGTGGTCAAGTCGAACAGTGCCCCTCAGGAGACCGTACGAGGAACCTTCCAGTTGCCCTGTCTGTCAGGGGAGCTACTAATCATATACTGGCTCTACAGGGGGAGGCCTCCGGCAGGCATATGAGCCTTTTAGGGCTTCTGGAACTGTACCACAGGGTTGTCGTGTGTGTGTGTGTGTGTGTGGAGAGGGGGGAGCAATGAGAAGAGGCACTAGTGTGCCTGCTGCAGGGAAGCTGGCTTGTTCTTTAGAAAGGATGACTGGGGCTTTGGGCAAGGCTGGGAAAGGTGATGATAAACGGTACAGGGCACAGGTGCAGGCCCTAGAGCCTCTTTCCTCACAGCCTCGCCCGGCTGAGAAAGCCAGGGGCTGGGGAGGGTGGGAGAGAGGAATGATTGCTAAAGGAGGGACGTAGTCTCTGGTGTGAATCTGGGGTCTTTATCTGGGGTGAGGGTGGCAAGAGCGGAGCCTTGAGGAGGGCAAAGAGGGCCTCACCCAGGTGGACTGCAGGTTACAAGCCGACTCAGCCTTCTGTCCAGTCCTGACCCCGTTACTGATCTGCATCGCTGTTTGAGCCCCATGTTTGCCTTTCAAGGGTCCATCCCATCAGCTCTCTGTGCCCAGTAGCTGCCTGCTCCCAAGAACACTAAGAATATGACCTCTTGAGGTGAGGTAGGAAAGCCATCCTAAATCTTTTGCTTTGTACGTTAGCTATTTTATTAGGTCTCTACAGCTCAGTTCTCTCTGGAGTGTAGCTGGTGGAGTACAAACAAAGAGGGTAAAAGTCGGATCACAGAAGTTGAGGGGTGGGGGGAGAATGTCCACCCTGTCCTAAACACTCTGGTGTCCTGACCACAGACCTTGCCCTGCAGACTCTTACAGTAACCTTCTGTGACCTCTTGGACAACAACAGCACTGAGTCACGTTCATTTTGAACCTTCCAGGCACAGACCTCTTCAGCTCTTCGGTTCCCTTAAACACATTCCAGCAGCACTGAACTCATGGAATCTGGGGTAGCCAGTGTCCTCCAACCGCCCTCCTCCACCAGGCTCGTCTGGGCTTCCTCCCTGGTCAGCTCTTTCGTCAGGGCCAGCCCTGGTCCACCCAACCCTTCCATGCTCCCTACCATCCTAATATCACTCTGACTCAGTACACACTGCATTCTTCAAACCAGGGTCTGGCTCAAGCGGTGCCAACTCAGTACCCAGGCAACTTGAGTGCTCCCCATGACACCCCAGCAGGTGCCAGGATTTTGGAGTCTATGGACTATTTATAGTTGAAGTGATAACTTGTGAAATGCTGACGTGTCAACTTGATAAAAGCATCAAAAGTCTTGTCCCTCATCACGGTGACTTCATATGAAAAAGACTTTAGTAGCCACAACACCTCCCTTCACAGACACAAAGAGAAATGTTTGGGAAGAAGCTAGGAAGATGCTTCCAAGAAAGCCCAGCTAGAAAGTCCATGGTTTTTGTTTTTCTTTCTTCCAAGTGTACTGCCGAGTTTCCAAAATTTTATCAAAGTCCAGTGTTGAGAACCATTAATCTATGTAGGCAAGAAATGTGAGGTCACACAAAGTCATGGACGGAAGGATCAAGTGCTTGGGGCTACAGTGAGTCACACACAGATGCCACTCACATGTCCTAGGTATGGGTGGAGTCACACACAGAGGCCACTCACATGTCCAATGTATGGGTGGAGTCACACACAGAGGCCACTCACATGTCCTAGGTATGGGTGGAGTCACACACAGAGGCCACTCACATGTCCTAGGTATGGGTGGAGTCACACACAGAGGCCACTCACATGTCCTAGGTATGGGCGGAGTCGATCCTGGTGAGCAGGATAGACAGCAGAGTGAGTATCTGGCCCCTTCTTTCCTGCTTTTGATCCCCTGGAACCTGTTGTTTTCACACTCGGCTCTGGTCCAGGCCTCCCTATCTAGCTGATTCCTTGCTTATACTGTGTACATCACTGACATTTGGGGGAAGGATTTTCCAATAGTCTGACAGTATTAAATTTTTTTAAAACTGGGACAGCAAATCAAATTAGAGACTCAGGTAACTTATAACAGAAGGTTTCTAATTCTTGGTCTTTGCTTTTGTGAATAAGTATTTCAAAACCCAGTGTTCCAGAGACAGTGGCCAGCCCAGTACCAATGATCAAACCAGCATCTAGCTTGGGCTCTGAATGTAACGTCTATTGAGAGGAATCAGCCTCAGAGAGGTGTCTGGTTCCGGGTGAGCCTGGGAGAGCTTGTCATCGTAAAAAGCAATGGAGATGCCAGAGACAATTAAGACTGTCAGAGGCAGCGGGACAAATGTGTAAGGGCCACCGTGTTCCAAAATAGAACAATCTGAGTGTCAAAACTAACGCGGGTCACAAAGTGTGTAAAGATTAAAGAGGTAACTGGTCATTTTGGAAGCTGACTGGCAAATACTCATTAGTTTGGAAATTGGTAAAAATAAAAAGAATCAAACATTTCCCTGGCCTTTCCCCCCAGTAATACTTTAAGGCAGCCAAGCAGTTGTTCAGGCAATGCTCTACCTGGCTAATGAGAGCCTGCAGGGCGGCAGAAATGTAACACTATTTTGCGACCTCTTAATGAGATAATAGATATAAAAGCCTTCTCTAATGGTTGCTCCAGCCATTAGGTTGGAGGCTGATGGGAGACTTCCTATGATGAGCCCAGACAACAGCACCTGAAGCGATGACGAACTGTGAAATCCCAGGAAGAGTGACAGCCGGGTCCATGTACCCTCCTGAAGGACTGCCACTTGAAGTACACATTATGTTCATGGAAACCATCTTGCCAAAAGACAGAGCCTGACTTTGAGAAAGGCACTAGAATTTACTACATGGGCACACAGAGAACAAAAGAATGTGTTTGGGGGAAAATCCAGAATATTCCACTAGAAACTCATTAGGAAAAAAATTTTCTCGATGAAAAATTAGCAAGAAAATCAAAGTTCAACAAACCTACAGGCTTCAGAACACTTCAAAGACACAGCGGCCAGAGGCAGGGCTTGGATTTCTTGGATTCTGTATAGGATGAATCTAATAAGAAAGCAGGCTATGACGTGTCCATACTGACTTCATCCTTAGGTGACATGTAGGAATGACTGTCGTTCTGTAGACGTGATAATGAAGTCACAGAGAGGACAAAGACAAGACCTTTCCTTTAGAGGAGCATACATTGACAGAAGAAAATGTTTTATAGTCCAGTTATTTTTAATATGGTCCAGTGGAAGCTGGTGTGTGAGTGGCACCCAGGGGCTGAGAAGGGCCGCGAGCTGCTCGCCAACCACATGGAACTTTCCTGTATTTGTCTCTCTGGCTTCACATGTGTCTGGCACTTCCCTCACTGAAACAAAACCTTAGCTTTCCAAATGTTTTCAGCACCATGCCTTCCTGCCAGAACACCCGTGCCACAGCCATAATCTGAAGGAGTTAAACAAGAAAAATAAACAGATCGTCTCCCGCGAGCAGTTGCTGGGCGTAAGGACATGATAATCTAATTTTAATGTACCCCACAAACGAGAGACTCCATGGCTCTCGGCATGCATTTCCTTGTTTATTTAATAACACATAAGAAAATGCAGATAACAGGCTTTTAAAAAGTAGGAGTCAAAAGAAAGCCAGTTCATTTTCTAAACACTATGTAAAAACAAAGGAAAACGAGGGAGTTGAACGTGAACCTGATGTCTCCCGTGGGAACAGGGTCTAACGACAGTCAGTCCTTATTGAGCCCATTGCCAGTCACTGTGCTGAACACTTTACTCCGCATACAACACTCCGCCCTGATACTCTTTTTTTCCCCCATTATTTACATAGAGCGGCAAGCTGTTCTCAAACCCGGGACCTCGGGAACAGCGGTTGGCGCTCTTAGCCTCTGTACCATCTTTGCAGCTGCTTGCCCTAGTACTCTTATTGTCCCCATGAAGAAACAAAAGCTCAGGTTCCCCCTAAGGGCACCTGACAGGCTGGTCCACCCCTATGGCCTTTACCTATTTTGTTCCTTTAACCCCACAATGGTAGGTGCCAGCCAGGAGACCTCATTGAGTACAACAGCATGTGATGTGGACATCAATTCCCTTTAACTGGGACTCCACGCCTGAGGACAGGTGTTACTACTCCTATTTTACAGCTGAAGAAAACGAAGCTCAGAGAGCTTACCCAGATGCCTGAGGCATCCATGGGGAATGGTTTCAAACCGCCCTCAAGTGAAGGCGTTTTCGACCAGTACGCTAGAATTAACCAGACCAGCTCAAAACAACAGATATAATTTAATAATTGAAAACGGGGAAACTCACATGACCGGGGTAAAAGTTCAGATGTCCAAAACGGGTCCCACGAACACCGCTACCTGGATTCCCAGGTTTTCTTCCCTGGCCCTAGGCGGCCACACCCTAGCCAAATGTGATTGGCTGAGCTTCCCCATCACTCAAGGCTTGCCTCGGTCAAAACTCTGCCTGTTTCACCCAAATGGTCCTGGTCCTAGATAACCCTTTTTCCTCACTTTTTAAAATAGTTGCTACGGCGTCATTCAAGTCCACTGAGAGTATTGTTGGGACCAGCCGACTTGTTCACACATTCCTGAAAAGGGGAGAGAGGATTAAGAAAGTGACAAGGAACAGAAGATAGAGTCGGAAGGACTTCCAGTGAATATTTTAACGGCCTCAAATTTATTTCCCACAGTCCTTATGTACCCCAATTAAAAGGGGAGGGCACAAGACTGCCCTCTCATGACACCAGGAACAAACAAGAGAAATTACCTCCTTACATCTAAAAACACCTGATAACCACGGTGAGTCAAACATCCTGCTGCCTGGCCTTTGAGGAGCGAGACGTGCAGAAGTCACACCTTTGGCCAAACAACCTGGTTTTTTGACCTTGAGGAACAAGAATAGGTTTGAACTCTCTGACCTTTAGTCAAGATAGAGTGGAATGGAATCAAAACCGAGGGCTCCCGCAGAGTATGAACAGTGACGGCCCTAGACTTCCGACAGTGCCTGGCACACTGCAGCTACCTCCTAAGTTACCTCTGAACCACGCCGCTACTACCGCGATCTGAATGAGACAAGCTACTGAGCAGAGCCATCATTTTGATATACATCTAATTATAGTCAGCATATTAGCAAATTATCCACCTCCTGGAACTTTTACTACATAAAAAAAGTAAGGCACGATTTAGGTCTGGGAACCATTAGTATAGCCCGAAGAGTCTCATCAGGATTGACTGTTGATGACAATAATGTGTTCTTTTGGCAGGCCCAGCTCGAAGACCAGAAGCCCTGGCTCACATTTCTTTCTTTGATTCAGCAATCTCCCCTCCAGATGTTCCAACATCGTAAAGAGTCTTTGGTCACCTGTTTTACCACTGCTAACGTAAAATCATTCAACACTGAAAACAAAAATAGATTACTCTTGACTGTGTCATGCAAATTGGAAAATGTTCAGGCTCCCCCGTCAGTGAAACTGGTGACTCCGTTATTATCTTTGGTTGTTTAATTCGCTTATTCTCTGTTGAGAAAATGTCTGCCTGAACTCACTTTCCTAACATCCGTTATAACCTCTTGTTCTCATGTTTGACACTAGCTCAAGTAGCCTTGGAACAATTATCTTCTCCACTCCCTTCAGAATTGCCTATACTTTAATGAGTTTCCATTTAATCTTGTCTTTGTCAGAGAATATTACTCAGAATAGCTAAGACCTGTAAGCCCTCAGGTGGTTCCCAGTGCTGCCCCTGCCCCGTGCCCTCTCCATCACTCTAATATCCTTGTATGACAAGGTGGGTGGAACCGCATGTAGACCTCTGGGGCCACACAGTCTTTACAAGTGACTGGCATTTCCCTCTTGTGCCATCCCATCCTAGGACCCCTAAATGGCAGTGCTTACGGTCTTTATTGACACACGAAACTTGGGAATGTTGGGTTCCTTGTTCTCCCCTTTTTATCTATTTAAATGTCTGTTTGTGAGCACAGTGGGGAATTCTGGATGATTTTGATGTTTTTGTCGAGGCTCCTGAGGCGTACTGCAGGCATGCAATTGCTGTTTCTTCAGGAGGATAGTAACTTGGTGAGCATCTTCCTTTGAGATATTAACAAAGGTTTGCTTTATAAAGACCCCAGAGCTTCCTCTTCCCCAGGAGCTGGTTAAAGATGGGGCCAGTCCCAGAAACATTCATTCTCATGTATTCATATACCCCCTCCTTCTTCTGGATCAGACCAAGGGCCTTCTGCACGCTGCCCAAGTGCTGTACCAGTGAGCCCCACCTACACTCTCAAGTTTGCAACCCATTCTTTTTGAAGTTTGATTTGTTTATTTAATTTTATGAAACAGGATTTCACTATGCAGTTCAAGATAGCATCAAATTCATCATCTTCCTGGCTTAGCCTCCCAAGTGCTCATAACGTTATCATTATGATAAGGCCATCATGTTGAACTCACCAGTCAACATTTTCGTGATGAAAATAAAATGCATACTTAGAAATGGTCAGCTGGATTCAGTCTAGATGGCCTCACTTTTGTTGGCAACATGAAGAGCCTCTCAATCAGCAGCGGTGGAATGTACTTCTTCTCTGCCCGAAGAAGAATGCCACAGAGCTTCTTCACACCCTGTCTGAGCTGATCCTTGTCATTCATGGCATCTGCAGTGGACACAAGGTTGTCTTCTGCCATCTTCATTACTGACTCAATGAGCCCAAAATACCGAGGATCCAGAAACAACTTCAATTCCTTGGGAAAGTATCCCTGAGAGAAACAAGCTTGACAGCTATGCCACCTCCAGTCTATCCTTGAAAAGGAAAATTGGTTAATTATCTTCTTTAAAATATATCTAGAAGTCTAAGAATACAGAATGTCAAGTAGTCTTGCATCTAATATCAGACACGCACATGTGTGTGTGCTATGCGCGTGTGCACACACATACACACACACACACACACACCACATCCAGTTATTGAATGTGAAGCATGATAGTGTGTTTTGAGGCTTTTATACCATGAGAGACGGGCGCCAGAGAGAAGACCCCTTAAAGGACTACGTTACTACTACCCCAAAGAAATGTACAAAGGACCTTGTGGGAGAGGAGAGGGACATAAAAGCCTTTCTCAAGGAAGTGGGATTTGAACTGAATTGGGAGAACTGAGAAAGAGTTAGGGAGTTGGCTTTCAGGTGGGAAGTAGCTGAGTATCCTACACAGCTAACCACATTTGCAAACAATGTGGGACTTGGGGGTAAATGAAATAATGCCAGTATGGTTTGTATGCAGAGAACAAAGACACTAATAACAGCTGGAGACAGACAGGGCCACACTATGCATTCTCTCTGTCTCTGTCTCTGTCTCTCTGTCTCTCTGTCTCTCTGTCTTTCTCTCTCTCTCTCTTATGAACAATGGAGACCCAATCAAGGACCTGAACCAGGAGACTATTTTGAAAGCAGTCTTGTGCTTTGGAACCTTCTCCCTGGCTGACATATGGACAAAGGGACCAGAAGATGTGATGGCTATCTGAGCGGTAAAGATGTCCACCTTGACCCACCCATCTTCAGCACAGACGATTGAGTGCACCATCACATGGAGCATGGGCAGCGAGGATGCTACACTGTGCTTTCTTCCGAGCTACGGAAGGATGCCCATCTGTCAGTAAGCCTGGCCCACTAAGGCAGGAGTCTCTGACCCGACAGATAAACCCAATCAATGGGAGATGAGAGAAGGAAAGAGGGAGGGCCTGTGTTCCAGCCTTCTGGTGCTCTGGCGCCCTTGTTCTGAGGCACACCCGACATTTCCTCAGAGACCTACCACGGCACTGAGAGGCAGATGCCCGCTGCAGTAGCCAGTGTATTTGCTAACAGTTAGTGGCTTCTTACCTTCACAATGTCACCTTCTCTTCTCCATCCTGCTTCCAGTGATCACCTCCCCGTTCTAGGACCCACAGCCAGGTCTTCACCTGAGGTCTGAGCTGGGAAAACAGCAAGGAAGGCTAACGGAGGGAGTTGCACTGTCAAGGAATCAATTATACAGTGAAGAACCAAGCACAGCCTCTCTGCCTGCCGTTTCAGTAACAGAGACTCCTCCCCAAACCTTGGAGTCTCACACCAGACATAATCATTTTGTTATTGTGCCTCTGCACTCGTAGAGGCCATTCTTGCTTGGGACTGCTCCCTCACGGCAGACAGAAAATGCCGAAGTGCCTCATGTTTAGGGCTTTCTGACATGAAGCCCTAGCTGGGATCAATGTTGGTCACTTATCTCTGCCGGAGCTCTCCGCTAAAATATCTCCACACTGCCTCTCTGTTACTGTCTCCTCACAACACTAACAGCTAGGCTTCTCCAGCAGGCTGTGCTGTGTTTTCTAGCCGAACTCAGAAGCTCCACAGCATCTTTCTGCTGCTTTCTGTTTATTTGAGTGGGTCACCAAGGACAGACCCCATGTGAGAGGAGGGGAATGAGATTGCTGTTGGGAGAGAAAAGGCCAAGGTATTTCACATAGCACCGTGTTTGAGGAAGGGCATGGAAGTGAATTCCTTGCCTCTGTTCATTTTTTTGTGATGCCGGTGAAGAGGGAGAGTGTAGCTTTTCACCACCTTCTGATGTGCACAAGGCTCTGACATTTAACAACACGAAGCAAAGGGCTGCACCTGACACCCCTGCTCCTTCCGAGAAAGGGTCCTGTTTTGACACTTCAGCAGAGAGGGAGAGGGAAGGGTTGAGAAGGAACAGCCAAGACTCAGGCGCACAGCGAAAACAGCCACTCCTTGGGATACAGGCACCTTAATCAAGAGAAAGTACAGGGGAAAATATATTAATGACATATTCAGGCCTTTCAGATCGAACTTAGAAATAGCTTGGCTAATGATTTATCTCTCAATATGAGAATTCTCTTTATATTGACTATTTGCCCTCCCAAATGTCAAGCCATTTATTCTATTGCTAAGGTGCCCATACTTTCAATAGAAGTGGTTCCTTTTAAATGTTAGAAGATATCAACCCTGAAATCAATTCATTTTTCTTCTTGTGCTAAAAATTAGAATATCACAGCAGGGCACAGTCTAATTGATGTTAACAGGGATCAGAGCAAAGAAGAACCAATGACTTCTCTTTGATTTCCCTTTGAAGACTCAGGACTAGATAATCAAAGTCATTTTTGAACTCGTCTATGCCCATTGACCCATCGTGTTGGAAAGCAATCAGTCATCAATAAATATGCTCTCATAACAAAGCCAGGAATTTTGGAACACTTGGTTGAAGTCCTAACACCACCATGGTGACCTGCCTCCACCCCCTCAATCATCTGTCCTTGGCTAAACTTTCCAGGGATGGTCCCAGTGATTTTGCCACCATGAGAATCAGTGTGCCATGACATTTTCTCCTGAGGTCTACCATTCTGAAAGCAGTCAGCAGAAGGAAAATCAGAGTAGCTGTCCTAGAGTGTGAACCTTTGAGAACGTGGATATGATAAAGGCTGCTATGTCGTTTCATATTTATCATTTAAGATAATATTAAAATGCTGATGTTCTGATTAACTATTACTATGTAGCAAATTAGACTGTCATGATTCAAAGCAATAATTTGGGGGATAGGGCAAGGATTGAACCCAGAGTCTTGGGCTAACCATGTGCTATTGAATTAACCCACACCCCCAGTCCCCCAAAGCAATCCTTTGCTAGTAATATTGTATGCATCATGGTTTTATGTCAGAAATTCAGACAACAGAATGGAGCTGGCTCATTATTTAAGATACATGGGAGCCCAGCTGGCTTAACTCAGAAGCTAGGAGCTGGGAAACTTGTCAATTCCTAGGTCCCGTTGTTCTCCTTCCTTCCTTCTAGAGACACGCCTGAATCAGTTTCTCCACTTGGCTTCTGTGAAATTGGTCTGGATTTGCTTACAGACTGGAAGCCTCATAGTAGGAATGCTTCTCACATGCTAACTGAGGATTCTGAGAGTGTTCCCATAAACAGGAACTAGAAGGCACAGGATCTTTTAAAGAGATTAGGCAGACCCCAAGCGGCCTGGAGACTGACTTGGGTTCCCAAGACAGAAGCTACAGGTAAAAAACAGCAGCACCCACCCAGCCACAGTCCTCAGAGAGCATAATGCTTTGGTTAGGGTTTCATTGCAGTGAAGAGACACCATGACCACAGCAACTTGTATAAAGAAAGCATTTAATTGGGGTAGCTGGTTTACAGTTTCAGAGGTTCAGTCTGATGTTGAATTATCTTGGGTCGAGGAAAAAATCAGGCTAGCTAAAAGATAGATCAGTTATATTTTTCTTTATTATAAGGGGGCAAACTCATGAAACAAGAACGACAAATCTAAGCTCAGCTATGTAGAGCAGGAACCACAGAGAGAGAGCGCACCTGGGCCACAGGACATTTTTCTCTGGGTACCAAGAAAGCCACGCCCTAACTTGGTCCCACCTCTTAAAGATAATTGACCGTCAAAGATTCCCCATCTGTCTGTTAACATCATGGTGGGGACATGGCGGCATGCAGGCACATGCGGTACTGGAGATGTGCTGGAGAAGGAGGTAAGAGCTTCAGCGGTGGCCCTACTCCCAGCACTCTGAAGGTAGAGGCAGGCAAATCTCTGAGTCTGAGGCCAGCCTGGTCTACAGAGTGAGTTTCAGGGAGCCATACTGTTACAGAGAGAAACCTTGTCTAAAAAAAAAAAGTAGCTGAGAGTCTTTTTTTTTCTTTTTTTTTATTTATTAAAGATTTCTGTCTCTTCCCCACCACCGCCTCCCCTTTCCCTCCCCCTCCCCCAGTCAAGTCCCCCTCCCTCGTCAGCCCAAAGAGCAGTCAGGGTTCCCTGCCCTGTGGGAAGTCCAAGGGCCACCCACCTCCATCCAGGTCTAGTAAGGTGAGCATCCACGAAACTGCCTAGGCTCCCACGAAACCAATAGGTACAGTA
Organism: Alexandromys fortis; assembly: GCF_014885135.2. NCBI lineage: Eukaryota > Metazoa > Chordata > Mammalia > Rodentia > Cricetidae > Alexandromys > Alexandromys fortis. The sequence continues at coordinate 5,481,906 of NW_026067964.1, forward strand.
GGATCAAAAACCCATTGCCATTGTTCTTGAGGTCTCAGTAGTCCTCATTGTCCACTATGTTCAGCGAGACCGGTTTTAACCCGGGCTTTTTCAGACCCAGGCCAGCTGGCCTTGGTGAGTTCCCGATAGAACATCCCCCTTGTCTCAGTGTATGGGTGCACCCCTCGCGGTCCTGAGTTCCTTGCTTGTGCTCTCTCTCCTTCTGCTTCTGATTTGGACCTTGAGATTTCAGTCCGGTGCTCCATTGTGGGTCTCTGTCTCTGTCTCCTTTCATCGCCTGATGAAGGTTAATATTCAGGAGGAAGCCTATATGATTTTCTTTGGGTTCTCCTTCTTATTTAGCTTCTCTAAGAACCCGAATTATAGGCTCAATGTCCTTTATTTATGGCTAGAAACCAAATATGAGTGAGTACATCCCATGTTCCTCTTTTTGGGTCTGGCTTACCTCACTCAGGATGGTGTTTTCTATTTCCATCCATTTGCCTGCAAACTTCAAGAAGTCCTTGTTTTTTACTGCTGAGTAGTACTCTAATATGTATATATTCCATACTTTCTTCATCCATTCTTCAATTGAAGGGCATCTAGGTTGTTTCCAGGTTCTGGCTATTACAAACAATGCTGCTATAAACATAGTAGAGCATATACTTTTGTTGTGTGATAAGGCCTCTCTTGGGTATATTCCCAAGAGTGGTATTGCTGGGTCCATGGGTAGGTTGATCCCGAATTTCCTGAGAAACCTCCACACTGCTTTCCAGAGTGGTTGCACAAGTTTGCATTCCCACCAGCAATGGATGAGTGTACCCCTTTCTCCACAACCTCTCCAGCAAAGGCTATCATTGGTGTTTTTGATTTTCGCCATTCTGACAGGTGTAAGATGGTATCTTAAAGTTGTCTTGATTTGCATTTCCCTGATCGCTAAGGAAGTTGAGCATGACCTTAGGTGTCTTTTGGCCATTTGAACTTCTTCTGTTGAGAGATCTCTGTTCAACTCAGTGCCCCATTTTATAATTGGGTTGATTAGCCTTTTACGGTCTAGTTTCTTGAGTTCTTTATATATTTTGGAGATCAGACCTTTGTCAGTTGCGGGGTTGGTGAAGATCTTCTCCCAGTCAGTGGGTTGCCTTTCTGTCTTAGCAACAGTGTCCTTTGCTTTACAGAAGCTTCTCAGTCTCAGGAGGTCCCATTTATTCAATGAGGCCCTTACTGTCTGTGCTGCTGGGGTTATACGTAGGAAGTGGTCTCCTGTGCCCACGTGTTGTAGAGTACTTCCCACTTTCTCTTCAATCAGGTTCAGTGTGTTTGGACTGATATTGAGGTCTTTCACCCACTTGGACTTGAGTTTTGTGCATGGTGATAGATATGGGTCTATTTTCATTCTTCTACAGATTGACATCCAGTTTTGCCAGCACAATTTGCTGAAGATGCTCTCTTTTTTCCATTGTATACTTTTAGCTCCTTTATCGAAAATCAGGTGTTCATAGGTTTGTGTAGCTGAGAGTCTTACATCTTGTTGGCAACAGGAAGTCAGCTGGAACACAAGGTTGTATCCTTAGCATAGGAAGCCTCAAAACCCACCCCCACAGTGGCACACTTCCTCCAGCAAGGTCATACCCACTCTGACAAAGCCATACCTTCTAGTAGTGCCACTCCCTATGAGATTATGGGGGTCGATTACATTCAAACCACCACACACAGCTGTCTCTCTGTCCAGCCCTGAGGACTTGCTCCTGGACGGGGCATAGGCCGTCTTCGCGGTTATAGCACTTCTAGGGGTAAAACATTTTAAAAGCACTTATTGAACACCTAAATGTGATCGCCTCTGTGTCCTTGGCACTTTGCTCAGCCTCTTTGACCTTCTGTTTCTCCATCACCAAAATGGTGTGATAATTTTACCTTCCCCACAGGGCTATCCAGAGGGGGAAGGACCAGGAGTGTGAACACAGGAACAGTTCCTGGGTTACCATGAGAGCCCATCTTGGGATATGTTTACTGTGTCTCCCTGGTGTCTTAGTAACTGATTGCTGTGAGGAGACACGGTGACCATGGCAACTCTTATAAAGGAAAGCATTTAGTTGGGACTTGCTTACAGTTTCAGAGGTCCATTGTCATTGTGGCAGGAAGCGTGGTGGCATGCAGACAGATTTGGTGCAGGAGAAGTATCTGAGAGTTCTGCAATTAGACCTGAAGGCAGGAGGGAGAGAGGCTATGGGCTTGGAATGAGCTTTGTGAAACCCCAAAACTGGCCCCCAGTTACACTCTTCCTCCAACAATACCACGCCTACTAATCCTTTCAAATAGTGCTATGCCTTAATGACCAAGTATTCAAATCTAGGAGCCTATGAGGGTCATCCTCATTCAAACCACCTCAGTGGGCTAGGTGCTGTAGAATCCTCTCACACAGACTCAGTGTGCTTTGACAGGGGCTCGACTCTGTGTTGTATGTCACCAATGCCTTTGGGTGTAGCTGGAGCACCTGTGGCAGGATGATGCTGGCTCTGTTCTGATCTTCATGGCCCTCATTTCCATCTCTCTCAAAAGAATAGAGGATCTTTAAGAGACAAAATAAAACACTTTCTTCTTCTAGACTTCCGAGTCAATATTCTATATAGGACATATACATGGAGTCAGAGAAAAGGGAGAAAGAGAGAGAACAGATTAATTCTTAAAAAATTACTAACACATCATGTTATAGTTACAAGGATAATAAATTTCTTCTAATAAAAGAAATTACTATTTTTCTGCTGTAGCAGTAGAGGACTCAGCCCTCTCGCAGTTGTCTCTGACACGGGTTTCAGTACAAATGGAAGGGGTGATGTGGTAGGTCTATTCAACCCGTGTCTCGAGCAGCCGCAGTCAAGGATGGAGACACGGGGTAGCCACACTCCTATTGCCACTTCTCAGCCCTGGTGAATGCTACAGCGGGCTGGGCTGGCGGCAGGAATGAGGCAAGGCCTGAGATGATGTTTCTTTCACTCCTGGCTTTATTCTTCGCAGGGCAGCTGCCAACTTGATGTCTATAATGTGTTAACTTGTGAAAATAAGAAGTAAAAAGAAAGACCGGGGTGGGGTATAGAGTATGGAGGGGACCAGCCTGTTAGATGGGAAGGAACAAAGGGGCCGACACTTGGAGAGGGTCACGTCCCTTTATTTGCTCTTGCGAGGAGGGAAGGACGATGGGAGAGAGACGTGATCTCCAGACTAATGAGGGAATCGATCTCCATCTAAGCCCTTTCTAGAGCCTTGATCCTTTACACAAGAAAGGAGGTGACTTGTGCCAATTCATTTTGGAAAGTGAGGTGAGATGGAGAGAGGGTCTCACTGTGTGACCCAGACTGGTCTGGAACTTGTCATGTAGCCCAGTCTGGCCCCTACCTCATGATTTCACAGCTTTAGCTTCCTAAGTGCAGAGATGACAGGCGTGTGGCTCTATATCACTTCTAAGGATGGTCATCTGTCCACAGCACCTCTGTCCTTGCTTCTGGGGACAAGTTACCCTGTGTAGGGATAACACAGAGAATGCCACATTCCAACTTGCCCGCTCTCCAATGCTGTTCTCTCTCTCTCTCTCTCTCTCTCTCTCTCTCTCTCTCTCTCTCTCTCTCTCTCTCTNCTCTCTCTCTCTCTCTCTCTCTCTCTCTCTCTCTGTGTGTGTGTGTGTGTGTGTGTGTGTGTGTGTGTGTGTATGTGTGTCTGTATGTCTGTCCATGTATGTTTGTGTCCATGTCCCCGGATGGCTGGAACTCACTATCTCCCTGCCATGAACTCTTGAGTGCCAGGATCACAGGCATTCATCACCAATGCCCAGCTTCCCAATGCTAAGCTTTAACCCCCACTGTACTGGGTGAAGAGTGGGTTGAAGGTTAGATGATGTGAGATTAAGGAGCCCCACGTTGGGTGCCACTATGTTGGGGTCCAAGCCCAACATAAACTATCTCTCTGGACTGGTGTATAGGCACAGGAATCATTGAGAAACAGGTCACATGGCAATATCAGAAGGGAATCTCAGGGTTCATTCAAATCCTAAAGATCACCCGTGTTTATTCTCCAATCAGCTTTTATCTCCAAAGTAAACCGAGGGGGAAGTTCATTAGCATTCTGTTTCTGGTGTCTGTAGCTCTGTTGCTAGCTTGGACTAACACCTCTTCCCAGCAATCCCCATAATTACAAAAAGGGGAGCAGAACAACATCAGCGTATCCTAATCCAGGCAGCAGCCAGGCGGTAAGTGCTTTTGTGACCACCTCAGTTGTGACTGTGACTTGAGCACCTGGCTGCCAATACAATGCGGAAATGTGTGGCCTGTATAATACTGCCCCACAAGTACCACGGTACCCTTCCACACTACCACCACTACAGGAGGTCCCTGAAACATCTGAGACTGCGACTTCCTGCCTGAGGGGCTCTCCCCTTAGCTGAGATCATCACTTCTACACAGGGTGATTTCTGCCCCCATGGGCCATTATATGGAAGAAAAGAGGTCTGAGAGAAATACAAAATCAGAGGAAACTAGACTAGATAAACAAAAGAGAGCAGGAAGCTGTGAAGTCTGGGCCCCAATTTCTAGGGATTTCTTCCCCTAGATTTCCTCAAGGGTTAGGACGGAATTACCTCCAGAATAAACAATGTATCTTTCAGTTAACATTCCCCCTCCAAGGAGGTCTAGGACTATAATGTTTAAGCAAGCATAGGGGCTTCCCATTTTTGTCAATTTGAAAGAAAAAGTACACCTTTTTGCAAAAACTGCTGGGTGAAGGGCGTTATGAAGTGTGCAGCAGGCACAGCCCTGTGGTCCTCTGTTCTCTCTGGACTGTGTGGCTTTGCTCCTCGGCCTTTCTGATGCCTCCACTCTGAGCTCTGAGGTCAGCTGCTTCCCTACCATAGTCCCTGCTTCTTGGCACAGCACCCAGCTCATTTCCTGGTCAGAGCACCTAGGAAGGCAAACCCAGGCCAACCTGCATTGCTGGTCCCTTCCTGGTGGGGGAGGAACCTGGAAGAAAGCAAAGATACTGTGCTAAACAAGCTAGACTCAAGCCTAGGAACCTACACAGTTCAAGCATCCATCAGCAGCTGGAGTGTTCATTTCTGCTCAAGACAGACTTGAGCTGATTTGCGAAAGGTTAAAATAGTTTGTGGTTGAAATTGAAAGGTAAAAGAAAAGAGGATAAAACAAGTTGCCAGACAGAGCCTCTGCTGCTCTGCAGCCACCTACATGTATGTCTCTTCTGTGCCACACCCACCCCCTCTCCAGCCAGACCTCCCACTTCCTCTTCCAGGGTCCAACTCAGTGAGCAGCTATGACTACCTCATCCATACCTTCTCTCTAGTTCACCAGATCTAGCCTGGGTCCACATCCAGTGCCCCAGCCTAGTCTGGTCATCTGATATTTGACTAAAAAATGCCAAAAACAAGCTGCAGAAAAGAGAGCATCTTCAACAAATGGTACTGGAAAAACTAAATGTCCATAAGCGAAGGAATGAAATTGGACCCGTATCTATCACCTTGTGCAAAACTGACTCCAAATAGATTAAATATCTAAACTTGAAACTTCTAGAAGAAAACATAGGTAGAATACAGGGTTAGGAAAGGACTTTCTAAATAGGACTTCATTTGCCAAAAATTAAGGCCAACAATTGACAGGGGGGACTTCATAAAACTGAAAAGCTTCTGCATAGCTAAGGAAACAATCAAATCAACTAGTGAAAAGGAAGGCTATGGAATGGGAGAGAAATTTTGCCAGCTATACATCTGACAAAGGATTAATATCCAGAATATATAAAGAATTCAAAATAAAAGAGTTAAGAAAGAAAGAAAGAAAGAAAGAAAGAAAGAAAGAAAGAAAGAAAGAAAGAAAAACTCAAAGCATGGGCCTGGAACCTAAACACAGAGTTCTCAGGGGGAAAAACGTGTTCCTCATTCCTAACAATTATGGAAATGCAAGCCAACAGCTCTGAGATATCATCTTACACCAGACATAATGGCAAAGATCATCTAAACAAGCAGTAAGAAATGCTGGAGGGGGGAATGCTGGGGAAAGGGAACCCTCATTCACCATTGGGAGGACTGCAAACCGGTGCAGCCTCTATGAAAATGAGTGTGGAGAACTCTAGAAAGCTGAAAATAAGCCAGGGAGTGGTGGCAGATTTCTGAGTTTGAGACCAGCCTGATCTACAAAAGAGTTCCAGGACAGTCAGGGCTATACAGAGAAACCTTGTCTCAAAAATCAATGAATCAATCAATTAATCAATCAATCTACCATATGACCCAGTTCCACCCCTGCTCCACAGAGACCTGCTCAGTCACAGCCATTGCTCTGTTATCCACATTAGCTAGGAAATGGAAACAACATAAATGTCTTCAACTGAGGGATGTACGGTGAAACTGTGGTTTATATAAAATATACTAGGGAATCCCATTCAGCTGTATAGAAAAATGAAATCATGAACTTTGCAGGTAAACGGGTGACACAAGGAATGATATTGAGTGAGGCAATCTAGACCCCAAAAAGAAAAATGTGGCATGTTCTCTCTCATCAGAGGTTCCTAGCTCCAAATCTTCAGATGTGAGGACGTACCCTGGAGTTACTGCAGAAACCAGGAAAAAGGGACCATTGTTGCCCCAGCACAGTGGTGGGGGAGCAAGAGAGGGGACTATCAGAGTACAAGTGATCTGATCCAGGAAACGGGAAGGGGGAGGCTTTAGTTAGGGAGTAGGAGGGAGATAAATACAGAAGGAAGTAGAGAGAAAAATAGCAATATGTCTGAAAAGTGTCACAAAGAATCACACTCTTAACCATTACCTAAAAAGAACTATAATACATACAAATCTGCATATAAGCATACAGAGACAGTTTAAATGAAATTTTATTATCTTGGCTGAATATGCTGCCTCCAAGAGCCAAAGATCACCTAGCATAGAAGCCTTCTTTTGAATGTTGGTTAGGGTTGCCCAAGAGACTCCCCAAACACACAAGCTATTGCCATCTCCCTTGGTTTCCCCTGGAGGTGAAAGGTAAGTTCCTATTGCTGAACTTCAGACATAGACCCAAAGGCCCCTTGAGCTGGAACTGACCTGAACGGCTTGTTCCTGATGACTAACTTTTATTGTACCAGAAGACACCACAAATCTTCCAAAGGAGGGAAGCCACTGAAGTCCTATCCAGCTATGACACATATGAGCTTCAGCAATGACTAGCAGGGCACAATGACCCTGCAACCAAAAGCTCTCTAATTGGACTCAATACATCCTCAACAAGAGGGAAATCTGGTCTGGAAATCTAGCCAACTACCCAGGGCTAGTGAGTCATGGATCTTGGAGAAGAACCTACAACCACCTCTTAACTAAACCAGTATAATCCGTAACTGCATTCTAAATATTTGCCTATATACCCACAGATAGGTGTAGTTCTCACCTTTCATCAAGGAAATTTATCTTTGTCACAGACAGAGACCTTTACAGAAAACCAGTTAACATGCAGAATTGTGGCACCTAGGCCCAGGGAATTAACCCACAGCACAAGTCCTACAACAAAGACTCAGGCAATGCTGAGGAAGACGGGGCAGAAGAGTGAATAGCCAGAGGATCAGGGAGTCTACTGTGAGATTGTGTCTCCTAGGAATGTCTGAAGCCACACCCCTACAGTGTCACCAACATGACAGCTTAAACATGATCTGAGCAAAGACGACAAAAACAGACACGCCAAAGTGGGCGGGAGAAGGACGCGAGGCCTCAACCCTACTCACAGAACTACAGGCAGCTAAGGGATGCTCAGAGTGAGAGGAATCGCCCTCCCTGGGGAAAGTTATCCAATACTAAATGGTCAGCCCTGAATTCATAATACAAGGAACAATATATAGATTGAACAGGTTGTATTTGAGAATATATGTCTAACAACAATTAATGAAAAAAGAAGCCATGATTTACACCAATGCAAGGTGGATATACAGAAGAGTTTAGAGGGAGGAAAGTGAGTGGGGAAATTGTGCAATTATAGTGTAATCTCAAAAATAAAAGAGAAAAGTATTATTTATTGTTTTATGTGGGTGTAATAAAGGTATCTGTTGTTACGTTTGAGGGTTTTTACCTACATATGTGTCTGTGTTTTGCCTACCAGGCATGTGCAGAGCCCATTGAGACCAGAAAAAGTGTCTGATCCCCTAGGACTGGAGTTGCAGACAGTTGTGAGCTGCCATGTGGGTGCTAGGAATCAAACCCAGGACCTCTAGAAGAACCAGTACCGTTAGCCGCTAAACCATCTATCTCTCCAGCCCACAACCCAGTACCGTTAACTGCTAATCCTTCTCTTCAGTACCCTGCACTGCTGTTTAAAGCTGGCTCAGTTCTTATGTCTTCCCCCAGTGGAAAGAACAGGCAGCTCCCATTTGAAAGGCAGGCACTATCTTTAGACTGAGTAGGCACGTGACCACTTGCCTTGACACCTGAAGGCAGCTGGTGCACGGGCGTCCAGCCCCAGCCACAAAGCCAGATTCCTAGAATTCAAACCTCAGGTCAGCTGTTTGCTCCCCCTGGGACCCTGAGAAAATTCTCTCACCCGTGCTTCCGTTAGGTCACGCGTCACAGGTTGTCGTGAATGATCTGAATTTCCTACAGTGGCGAGGGTTCAACAAGCCGGCAGTGGGCGGGCACAGGGTGGGTCGTCTTCCACAGGGGCAACAGCTCCTCTTTCTCAGTCTGCTTTCTGCCGCCGCGGCAGATACCCAAAACTACTGAGTTTACCAGGAAGCAAATTTTCTTTACTGCAGTTCTGGCGGCTAGACAGGCCATGGTTCTAGCAGCTAACGAGGACCTTCATGCTATGACGTTGTCCTACAGCAGAAACGGAGGAGACGCATGAGAGTAAAAGAGAAGGAAAGAGGAACAGAGACAAATAACACACACAAAGAGAGAGACCACCCCCCACCCCCACCAGCTAGACGTGGTGTCTCATGGGCGGATCATCCCAGTATGTGGAAGGCAAGGCATGAGTTCAGGGTCAGCCTGGGCTGTGCAGTGAGTTCTGAGCCAGTGATCCTGTCTGGTGGCAGGAGACAATGACAGAGAAGAGAAAAAAGAAAAACCGTAAGGGAATTATTCATTTTATAAAGTGGTTAATCCATTCACAGAGATGGAGCCCCTGTGACCTATTTACCATGTCTCAGCAGATCCCTCTCCTTAACGCTGTTGTTTTGGGGGACACTCGTTCAAACTCCACGTATGAATGGTCGTATGACAGTGGCGGTGATAGTGGTAACGCTGACGCTGGTGCTGTGTTCTCTGGAACAAGGCCCTCCAGTGTGGAGTCAGCCTCCTTGACTGCTGAGAGCCGTTTCCAATGGCTGAGCTACAGCTGTCTTTCACCAGGAGTACTCATTATAACCAAGAGAACAGAGGAGCAGAAGAGGAAGCAACAAGGTGGTACTGCCCATCCCCGTTGACCAAACGTCCCCACTCAGACTGGAGACACTAAGCAAGGGGTCCCTAAAGGGGGTGGATGCTAAGCCCAAAGAAGAAGCTCAGAAAGTATGATTGTATTGAGGATGCAATTGTGCACTGAGGGTTGTGGGTGATACCAGTTGTCCCCAAATGAAACCCTCGGAGCTATAGTCACATATATTAGCACAGAATTGATTTACAAAACTCAAGGAGGGCACAGAATTCCTGTGAACTGTAAATTAGTAAATTGCTTTTTAATCTACCATAAAAGATCAGTGAGAAGTCCTTTTAAAAATCAAAGGTCTGCTAATTCAATCATGAACACATTTACTCAATGGTGCTGAAGGCAGGAGAAAACCTTTAAGGCGGCACAATTGCCATTTAAAACATATAATTTCAGAAATGATTAAAGCTTAATTAAAGTATTGAGCATAGGTATATGTTATTCTGAAGAGACCTTGGCCTCGACATTAATATTTACTTTAAAAATGAAGTGGATTTTCCTAACATTCTATGTTCCTGGTCATACCTACTCGTGCGTCAGGAAAGCGGTGGTAAGGTTGATTTCATCGACAGCCATCCAACTCAAGACAGCATGTGTGTGTCCCCTCAGCTTCAGGTCACAGAGGACAAGAGAGGGAGAGGCCTATGGCCTGGGATAGGCAATATAGGATATGCCGTGTATTAGAGACAGAAATCATTTCGTTTATAGCTTGGAGATTTCTGTCAGTGAAGGGCTTGCAGATAAAGCGCAGCATGGGTCCTTAAAAACCAGCCAAGTATGCTGGTGCGTGTTTGTATTTCCAGTGCTGGCGAGGTGGAGGAAGGCAGGTCCTGGAGGCTCACAGCCAGCCAACCTATCAAGCTTTGCAAGTTCCAGGTCAGGGAGACAGCCTACCTCAAAACACAAAGTAGGTGCGCCGGTCCTGAAGAGCAATGTCCAAGAATGAACACTGGCCTCTACTGAGACTCAAACTCCTGCACACTGACACACACAGCTAAACCCAACATGAACACACCTGCACACGCACACACACGAGAGAGAGAGAGAGAGAGAGAGAGAGAGAGAGAGAGAGAGAGAGAGAGAGAGAGAGAGAAAGTCATTTAATCCAGAACATGTTCTTTAAGTAATGGAACAATAAATGGAGATTCCATGCAACACAGTGTTCCTCTGGTGTTTACACCCTTTCTAACTCATCCCCATCTCCTAAAGTTTACAGAGTCTGTCAAAACAGCACCTCATGAGGGCCACATGCTCAGGAGTGAGACTTCCGAGTAGCCTTTCATATCCAGACCATAGCTCTCCCCAAATTCTTGGGGAGGGGACCCAGGCCCCAATTCTAAATGGGAAGAGAGTTAGTGGCTGTCCCTAGTCTGTCACAGATTATCACTACGCATGTCTAATGCTGAGGGTTGTGAAGCATCGTTAGTCAGTCCATGATCCAAGAATCAGATTGCCAGGATTGAATTATTAGTCAGATGTGAGATAAGAAAAGGGAGATTCGCTGGGAAGACCGTCACAGCGGGAGACACAGCTCAGATGGCTACAGCAGCGTGAAGAGGAGCCAGATAAGGAGAAGGGCATTCTAGAGCGAGTCTAGACCTATTATAGTCTAAACCTCCTTTACATTATTGTTCCAGTATACACACCACACACACATACATACACACACACACACACACACACACACACAATGCTTACTCCACCCCATATAGTATATGCAGCATACGGAGATCCATGTTTTACTCTTGCTATGGTAAAAATGGATTTAATTTACAAAGAAGAACTAGTCTTTCCCCTGACAGTTTCCGAGGGTATCTGAAATTTCCCACAGGACCACAGATCTTCCAAGTGTTTGGAGAAATGAGTGACTTTTACCTGTATCAAAGAGGACAGTTTGCTTGGTCGGCTCTCCCTCAAGCTCAGAATTATGGAGGATCTAGGTCTTGTTTTCTTCTGGTCTAGCTGGGAAAATATTGCCATTGTCTATGAAAATCAATCTGAATGACTCTTGTATTTAGAGAAGCATCCAGAAATATAACCGCCAATATGCAATTTTCTTATGATAATGTCCTAAATACATGAAAGTAAATATAGACATAAAAATATTACAAGAATATTGAGTACAATGTTAGCTGGTTTTTTGTTTCTTTTTAAATTGTTATTATTATTATTTTCAACCCACTGGGTCTAATTAGTGTTGCCCATATGTACATGGTGTGGGTCACCCCCTTGGGGATGGAGAGCCTTCCTTCTAAAGAGAAGTGATTCTCCCTCACTCCAGCCTTCAACCACTAACAGTTCTCAGAAGCAGGAGCTCTCAGGAGCCCCTCCTGCAACCACACTGGACTTAGTAACTGACTTGAACTTGAGTAGATCTTGTGGAGGTAACCCCAGCTACGGTGAGTTATCCATGTCTATAACAGCCATGTCCTGTCCAGAAGGCAATGTTTCACAACTCTCCTCCCCATCCTTCTGCTCATACATGTAACTGGAGGTTCCTCTCTTGCTCGCCAGTTCCTGAAATAACCACTCTGAGACTTAATATTAATTACAAACTGTTTGGCCTATTAGCTCAGGCTTATTATTAACTTAACCCATTTCTTTATTCTATATTTTACCACAAGGCCTGTGGCTTCTTGCTTCACATCTTTCTTCTCTGGTAGTTACTGGCAGATGCCTGACTCTGCCTTCTTTCTCCCTATATTCAGTTTAGTTTTCCTGCCTGACTTTATTCTGCCCTGCCCTAAGTCAAAGCAGCTTCTTTATTAACCAATGGCGATAAAACATATTCACAGCATACAGAGGGGTATCCCACATCACTTCACTTTCTTTTTCAGTGTTCCCTGGACCCCGGGGACAGGAGGTATTGGTGTAGATGCCCTAATTAGGGCCGAGTGCCCACAGCCACTCGCTCTCAGAACTTTGAACTGCGATGAGTCTCTGCATTAACTGCTACAGTAAGACGCTTCTCTGAGCCAGGTTAGAGATGCACAAACGGCAAGATTCATTTGACATTTTTCTTTTCTTTCCATTTTTTTTCTTTTTGAGATTAGGGTCTCTCTATGCATCGTAGAACTTTCTTTGTAGACCAGGTTGGCCTTGAATTCACAGAGACCTACCTGTCTTTGCCTCTCAAGTGCTGGGATTAAAGGCCTGCACTCTCACACCTCACTGGATTTATTATTATTAATTTGGGAATATAACATCATGCACCCTGATGACACTCACCTTCCAGTCTTCTCATGTCTGCCCCGCTTCTCCAAGATCTCCCCCACTTAAAAAAAGTCTATTTTATGTTGGTCATGTACTTACTGGAGCATGGTCAAGTGGCCAGCTCCCCAGGGGAAGGTGAGTCTTTCTCCACCTGCACCCTGGCCAAGCCATCAGTTGTAGAAAGCCAGGCCACTGCTGCTAGACATCAACATGACTTAATGAACTTCCTAGTGGCCTTTGGTGATAACATGGGCCACAGACATCAACATGCCCTTGACCATATCAGGGCCACCATGGCCGTCAGAGACTGCACAGACCATCCACCTCAATATGACTTCACATGCCACTCACATCCAGATGCCCACCCCACCCAGGCAGCAAAGGTGATGACATCACCAAGGCACCAGTCAGTGGCACAGACTGCATTCATGGCTCTCAGGCTTATGGTGGCCTGGGGTAGCAGCATGGACCACTGACACCAACTTGGCCTCTGGTGGCATTGCAGACCACTGTGGTCCTTCAAGGAGGTTTAATTCATAAGGTGAACTTTTCTTCATCACTGGCCGCCATTGCTAGCTAGTGCCAGGGTGATCCCATGGCTGGGCAACAGGTTGGGGCCTCCAGGATGCTGTATACCATCTGCCAACCCTACCATTTACCGACCCTACCGTCCACTGACCCTACCGTCCACCGACCCTACCATCCGCCAATCCTACTGGACAATGACAGCATGTCCACCTCATCCCTCTCTCTCACCTATGGCCACCATCGCATGTCGTCCAGTTCTGCCTCTCTCCATAGCACACTTGCTTTGTTCTCCTTTTCCACCTCTCAACCATATATGTGTTCGTTGTACTGGTGGCCTGGGTGTCATTGGCCTGGGAGTCTTCCAACAGCCCTGGGGGATTATTATTTTTTTAATTGTGAAGATATGTTCCTCTCACCTCTTCCATAGTTCAATAAGTTTTCTACAATGAATATATGTTTGCCTCAAAATCAAAAGAATACATGAAGTTGCACATGGTGACATATATGTGTATTCCTAGCATTTGGAAGAGATTAAAAAACAAATCACAAGTTCAAGGCCAACCTGGACTGCAGAGCAACATCTTAGCTCAAGAAAAGAAAGAAAGAAAGAAAGAAAGAAAGAAAGAAAGAAAGAAAGAAAGAAAGAAAGAAAGAAAGAAAAAAGGTAGGAAAATAGCATACATAAATTTAAAAGATGGCTTTTGTTTATTGGTTATTTTCTTACAGCCTGGGGATTGAACCTAGGGCCTTCTACCTGCTAAGCAAGTGCTCAACCTCTAAGCCACAGTCACAGTCTTAAACATCTGCCCTGATTTTTACTTGGAAGGAGATTTCAAGACTGCTCACACTAAGATGAATTCTTCAAAACACAGTTTCCAGAAACCCTGTCGCAAATCCTCCCGATGACCCTATGCTCCTGTCTGTCCTGATGAATGCCAGTTCTGTCTTCAAGACATACTTCCCAGAAAATCAAGACACACAGAGTGAGTTATTTCCAGAGGAAGCCGTCTGGGATCCTGGAAACAGATGTTGCTTCCTTCCAGCCCATCGTCATCCTTCTCCCGGAAGATACTGTTGCCATCATTCTAGGCTTAACTCAGCTTGACAGTAACTGCGCTACTGACTGGACCTCCCTCTCCTCTTCCGGTCAAAGCTTGTAGACTATGCACTCAAAACTGAAGAAAGGCTCTCAGTGAGTGAGAAGCCAGAAGGCTCCCCTGTGGAGCGATACCCCTCATCCCAGTGAATGCTGACTAGCCCATTTGCCATAACTCTTTTAAGCCAGGGAGTGGGTGATGGCACTCACTACCTATGATAAACTATTGTCAGCATACCTTCATTGCCTTTCTTACCTCCAGTTTGCTCTATTACTGAAATGTTCTGCCCCAAACCTACCTTTATCAGCATCTAAATCATCACTAGTCTGAGGTCCCAGCTTTCCTGGTACAGAAACCACAGACTCAGCAGCCAGAATGTCATCAGCCCCCTCCAGATTACATCATCTCCTTCTGCCACCCTTAATGCCACTATGGTAACCATCAACAGCAATACCTGTGATTATTTCGGTGGAAATATTGAACAGATGTGACAGCCTTGTCAAACTCCTCTGCTGGTGTCCAGCCACTCGGTGATACCGTTTGCAATTCTAAAATCTCTCTTCTGGCCGTAATAGAGACAGCACGTGCTGACCTCCCGGGTGGAGACCGCTGCCACAGCTTCGGTGAGCACATCAAATGCTCCCTGCCGGCAGCGCGGCACACACTCGGGGCTCTATGGCTGATGAGCACAATGACAGGTTTCTCCATTCCCACCTCACCATAGCCAGATGACGGCTCTCTAAGTTGAAAGGGCACTGAACTTCCTGTCAGAATTTTGAGTTTCTGTGTCCCTCTGAAACTTAAGGGATGTCACTTTGAACTTGTTCCTTGCTACTAAAATAGTTTCTCTCAACCTGACTACACGGAGGTGGTGCTTGTACAACATGGTGAATGCCCCAGATACTATGAACTTTTTCTCTTTAAAAGATAAATAAATTCATCATAAGTGAATTTTCCTTCAAAAATATTGCAGGAGGTAGAGTCAAGGCAACCAAGAGGCAAGGGTCAGCCTTAGTTACATAAGACTTTAAAATCAATTTAGTACATTAAAAAAAGCAGCTAGGGAAAGCAGAAGGTTTATGATAACATTTATAACAGCATTGTCAACAAAAGCCAAGGTGTTTCCTGACAGACAAAGGGACGAGTTAGTTGTGTTATAACGGTAGAGTGGATTGCCATTCAACCACAAAAAGTGATGGAATATCTTACAACATGGATGATCCCAGAAAACATATTGAGAAAAGGAAGCTGTACATGTGGCCACATATATGTCCATCCATACAACCCCTCCACCCGAAAGGTCATCCATTTAGATAGGAAGCAAACTTCTGGCTGCTGGGTTAGGAGCACACAGAATTAGGGAATGACAACTTAAGGCATAGAGCAGAGAGGCGAATGAATGTGTTTGGAACTACATGGAGGTGGTGTTTACAGGGTGTGGATTACCAAATACTGTGGACTTGTACTCTTTAAAATGGTTGATTTTTACAGCAAATGAATTTGACCTCAATAAATAAATATATCTCAGAACATGGTGGCGGAGTGTTTGCCCAGCTTGTGTGAAGCCCTGGGTTCAACCCTCAGCACTGTAGTCATACAAACAAAAAAAAACTTGAAGACAAGGAGGCAAAGTCAACTAAGACATCCTTGAGAGACACTGAGTCTATCAAAGCAACGAAAGATCCCCCAAATGACAAGACCAGCCTGGGCTAAATGGTCCCTGTCACACACACACACACATATGCAAAAATAAATAAATATCTCTCTCTCTCTCTCTCTCTCTT
>NW_026067964.1:5498045-5520710 GCF_014885135.2 Alexandromys fortis
ATACCAAGAAGAAGCCAGTCTCAGGAGGATTAAGTGGTATATAAAAGGACAAAAATTTTAAAAATAAAGCCACATAGAATGAAATAAAAATTTGCCCAAAGCTGAGAGTTCTGGTCCTTGATGAACCACAGAGGCTTCTGTCCCCTTTGTAGGTGGAGAGACAGAAGTTTGAGTTCCAAAGGTGCCCACTCTCCACTGAGATCTTTCTGACTCCCATATCCCGCAGGACTCCCGTGTCCCGCAGCTCGTGCAGGCCACAACACCATGTCCACACTCTTGTTAATTCACAGCAACACTAAGGAAGGAATCATGTCTTCAGGCTTTCAGGAGAGCTTCTCAATTTTTATCTTCGCTAAAGAAAAAGAAAGTTCCCGAATGCAGTGACTTAAGAGAAGGCTTGAGCCCGTGGCCAGCACAGTCTCTAAGCTGCATCTTCCAAGGTTCCTGGGAGGCGGTCACCTGGCCCGTGAGTCACAGTTACCAGGTCACTTCAGAGTGTGCACCAAGGCGCCTGGGGAGTGTTTCTGAACCACACATTTCTCTTGAATAGAATCCTGCAAAGAGGTCCAGAAATACACAATTTAAAAAGTTTCCCAGTGGATCCACCCGCCCCAATTTGGACACCATCTGTTTAGCTCGGCCCATGCATCTGTGGCTGTGGCCTCAATACCCTTAGGACGAAGGACTTTGCAATTCAGAGAGCTAATTGTTAGAGAGTTCTTTCCAACACACCCAGTCAACACCCCACTGCTTCGTGACTTACGGGCAGGTTTATGCTTTGATAGGACTCTCTCCTCCATCCGCGGCACACCATCAAAGGTCCACCTCTAGACACTGGCCGTGGGTCTTCTCCCTTGTCATACGTTTTGCCTTAGTGCCCGCTCAGGCTGGTAACAATGAAGCTGCCAACTTTCTTCTTCCATTCCTGTCTTTAGCCTCAAGCTGTTTCTTCAAAGCCAGGTTTCCCTCTGCTAGGCAAATGATAGCCAGCATTCTACAATCCAATCTAACCGCCTTTCTTTCGGCTTTTGGTTTTGTTTTGTTTCTGTAATACCAGAGCTTGAGCCCAGAGCCCTGGGCATGCTAAGCAAGCCATCTTAGTACATCAAACGACATCTCTCATCTCCAAAAGTCCCTTCAACATAGCGGACTTAGGAAGATTGTGTATGTTTGTTATGATTATAATATGGTTGGACTTACTGCTATCATCTTAGTCTTTGGTTTTCTTTTTTAGATTTTTTTTTTTTGAGACCGATTTTCACTATGGCCTGTGGGCTTCAACTGTGACTCTCCTGCCTCAAGCTAATGGTTTCTTTTATCTTTTCTTTCTGTAGCTTTCTGTTAACTGTAGTTTTTTTCCTCCCTCCACCTCCCCTCCCCTCTGAGTCTGGCAGCTGTATCAGTTTCGGTAGTCAGACTTTGAAGGGCACTTTCTAAAAAAATGTTGAACATGAATTTAAGCAAAATCTAGAACGGGGCATGGTGGTACACACCTGTAATCCCAGCAACCTAGAGGCTGAAGCAAGAGGACCATGAGTCTGCGGCCAGACTGGGCCACATAGCCAGACTCTATCTCACAACAAGGGAAGATGGGAGAGAGAGAGTTTCTCCACTGTTTATGTGAAAATTATTTCCTCCTGATTCCTGTATGGCCTCATAGTTGGAGTCACAGCTCTCTGTCTGTAATTGTCTTCTCTAAGCGCTTCGGAGATATTATTTGCTGCATTGTGGCTTTTATCGTTACCATAAAGAAGTCAGCAACAGCCTAAATATAGCTCCTTTATAGAGCACATTTTTCTCTGGATATATCAAATTATTTCTATTTGACTTTAGTGTTTTACAGCCTTCCTATTATGAATCCAAGTGTGGATCCTTTAAACACCTCCTGTTTGAGATCGGTTGTTGCTACACAGGGTTTTGGGGAGGAGAGGGTCTTGCTGTACAGCTTCAGCTTCTCTTTCTTCGTCATCCGCCTGCCCCAGCCTCCAGAATGCTGTGGTTATAGATATACACACCACACCCCAGTATACTACTGAGAATGTCTGTTCTAGAATTCGTCAATGAAAGTAGAGCCAGGAATCCTAACCCCTAATCAGACAAGCCCTCCTAAAATATTTGACAGTCTCCTTTGAAAGGTTGGGCCAAAATGTGTCCTGTCTGTTCTTGCAGCCATTGTCTAAGCTGCTCTGCTACCGAGGGACACAGGAGTCACCTCCTCTTGTCCTGTGGCTTCTCTCTCCTTTACCAAGCTGAGGCCTCCTTGCATCAGAAGCGCACGGCCCTCCACGGTGTCCACATCAGTCGCTTCTCTCGCAGACTCAGGAAAGATTACCTTAAAAGAATATGAACTGTAAAAATCAGTTTCCAAAAGTCCATACCATGTGAAAAGGATTGAATAAACAAATGAGGGAAAAGAGACAAAATAACCTCCTAGAAGAACTCCAGATAATTGATGCAGATATTCTTCCCTTCCGGAAATGGGGTTCAAGTCCACCACCTGTCATAAGTGGGGGTTCCTTCCAGAGAGCAGACTGGGGAGTGGGAGAGTGGAAGAACCACAGAGCACGACCCCAGCCCTCCACCCCCCCAGAGATGGGCCGCAGTCACAATGTGTACCCTGTTGTATTATGGGATGGAAGGGATACTTCTCCAAACCCCAGTGCAAAAATTAAAGTTATAAAGAAAAAAAAAAATCACCCAAGGTCTTAAGAACCAAGGAAGGACCAAGAGAGTTCCAGGAGAGAAGGAGATGTGGCGGCTAAACACAGCGTGGCATCCTGGATGGGATCCTCGAATAGGAAAAGTGGAGGAAGCCAGCAGTAAAATCCAAACAAAATCTACTGTTCATTAACTCTCATTGTAGTGATGTTGGTTCTCACTTTGGGCCAAAGTACCCTGGATATACTACATGTCGACACAGGGGAAGCTGGGTATTGGATAGCTGAACCTCTCTGTGCTTTTAGTCCAGAATAGAATGTAATTTTTATATGACAGGGCCTAGCAGAATATTAACCAAATGAATGAGCCAAGAGTAGCACTCCCAACTGCCAAAGGACAAAAATAATAAATTTTTATCCATCAGTGGGTCATTATTGGGCAAGTCATACAATGGCATCTTATTTGGCCTAAGAAGAAATGAAGTACTGATACATTTTCACATAATGCGCCACCTCAACAGCATCGTGCTAAGTGAAAGACCCAGAGCCCAGGTCACATGACACCAGTTGCCTTCAGGTGAAATCTGGAGAAGAGGCCAGTCTATAGAGATTAGCAGACTGATGATTGCCAGGACCCGAAAGACAGGGAAAACAGGATGTCTCTACCTAGCACGAACAGTGTATCCTTTCAGGCAACGAAATGCTTTGGAACTGGACAGACATGATGGTTGTACAATTTTGTAAACGTACTGAAGGCCACCAAATTGTTCACTTTCAAACGGCTAAGTGTATGTAATCTGATTTTCACCTCACCTTGAAGAAAAAAACGTACCATACATATTAACTCTGTCGAAAGTCTCAGCCCAGAGGCAGAACAAGAACTAGCTGTGGAGTGATAGATGGGACGGTTCTCGAGACACACAGGTCTTTTGAAGCTGGAATGAGCAGGCGCGAGTCTGCAAATCTAGGAAAGGAAAAAAGCTGTCGTGTGGAAAGGTCGGTCAAGGAGCTGGAACCTTTGCTTCTAGGAAACGCTGTGTGGACTGTAGAGAGCCTACTGACTTAGTCAGCGGGGCTTCGGCCTCGTTCTGCACACTCTTCTACTGTCCTCGTTACTTCTGTTCTTCCACAGTTAGTGTTCTCCACACTCAACTCAAGATCTATATGTTTATGTGCATTGAGTCCTTGGGGCTTTGCATATCTAGTAAGTCGTAGGTCCTTGATAAAAATTAGATTTGTGAATTTTGAAAAGTGCAGGATATTCTAATAGTAAAGTGGTAAAATATTCAATTTTTAAATAAAGTGTTTACAGTGGTGGACCACTATTAGTTCCAAATATAATAACTGATGTGCTATTGTTCATCAACACACACGACACACACATGTGCACACATGCATGCACACATGCAGGCGCACACATTGTTGCCTTGCAACATAACACAAAGGTCTCAGTTTGGCTATGGCCCTCAGTCCCCATCCCTAATGTTTGAATAATATTTGTAGCTTGTCCCATTTACAGAGGTGCTGTGAGGATTCAAGAGATGTTCGTTAAGAGCATAACACAAATATTATCCTTGATAAAAGTGATGGCTGCCCCGGCAGGCTCTGCTCCAGATGAGCGGTGATTGGCAGGCACCAGGGTGAAGGATGAGCCAGGGTGTAGCCCCCAACTTGATCTTAGAGTCTAGGATGCTCAGAGAGAGATGGACAGAACTGGGGCTGGCCCCAAACCTGGGGCTCCAGGAGGACTTGATGAGAACAAAGCTCTGGGGTCACCTCTTCTCTCCCGGTCCCAGGACAGCTTGCAGTCAATGGCAAGGAGACTTATTTAGCGCTGGACAGCTCCCAGCCCAGCCCACCTGGCACAGATGGTTGCCTTCCCTCCCTCCTGCTGTGTTGCAGAAGACTGACTACAAGGGCCTTTGTCTTCCAGAAGAGCAAAACACCAACCACGTCAATCCTTAAAATACTGAAAATAAGCAAAAGAACAGTGGAGATAGAGTTTTTTTTTTAATCACCCAATATTTAAAACAAAAATATGCCAACATTTCAAAACAGTGACTTCTTTAAAAAAAATCAAATAAACAANAAAAAAAAAAAAAAAAAAAAAAAAACCCTGCTCATCTGGTGTTGTGCATGAAAAAAAAACATATAAAACTTCTCTTTTTCTGCCTTTGCATCTTGCTTTTATTGGGACAAAATGGGAAATAAACTTGCCTAATTTCAAACCGCGTTTGCAGCTTAGGATTCCATTAATGTATCCTTTTCCCCCCGGCTGTGCAGGGTCCTCGTTTGCAGTCAGTTCATTCTGCACTGATGTATATTTCATTGCCCAAGGCTTAATTTTGATTTATTGTCCATCCATAAATTAGAAAAATATGCTGTGGAATTCCATCCCGCTGAAAAGCTGTGCCCGATGTCAAGGGACTGGGTGATATTTAAGATGTCAGAAATACATATTGGATTAGTGCGCTTTGTTTCCCCACAACAGCAGGTGTTTAATCATGGCTGATGGCTGAAGTTAAATGCATTAGGACAGCAACAGCCGAGAAGATGGAGTTTTTCTAAGCCATACAAACTCCGGGATAAATAACTCAAAACTAATTGTGTGTCCACATCTTAGATACATTTTTATTTACTTAATACATTAAACAATAGGAACAGCCTCTGGCGCTTAACTCAGTGTTTAAGAGTCGGTACAAATATTCTATGCTAGTAAAATTGTTGGCTGTTTAAACCTAATTACCGTTTCCCTTACCAGCCCTCTGGCGGCTTTATGTAAGATATTTCTTAGAGCAGGAAAGAAATCTCTCACCCATTCCGAGGTAGGGAATTTTCAGGCTTGCTTCTGGTTGTGGTTTCTGAATGTAATTTGAATAATTGTTTTCCTGTGTAAATGCCCATCTCATTTAAACAAGGCACTGCACATCTCCTGGCTGGGGTTTTCTGCCTTCATTTCTTTGTAAAGTACCAGTTCCCTTTGCTACCATGTTTATATTAATTAGTGTTCTATGTATATAGGAAAAATGATCAGGCTCGGTGTGGAGCAATTTAGCTGGAGGCTGGAGGGAAGATGCTTAGGAGAGCAAACATTTTCAAGGTGCAACCGGTGACCTGTGACAAGCTGGGGAGATTCATGGCGAGAACCGTATATTTTGACACAACAGTGATTTGATTAAAAGAGAAAGTAATGGATTTAAACAGTCTCTATGAGGATGTAGCCAGACTTCGGTAGCCTTTTGCAATTTGCTTTGCAGGCCAGGGATGGAGCAGCAAAAGAGAATCATTGTTGCTGAAAAGGAAAAGGTTCATGTACAAATATAAACACAAACTGAGTCATTGAAGCCAGTGGCCTCCCTGTCCTTGTCTTAGGGTCTGTCATAGGCAGGATGAAACCAAGTCAAAGCAGACGTTAGGTCATTTCAAGAACGGATTTAGAGTTAGATTTAAGTTTGGGTATTTTTAAAGGGATTATATTGTAGTCATACTCAAATGGTGAGTTTTCTGTGAAGAAGAACATGTAATTGTCTGCGTTTTAAGAAAAACTAAAATTTGTATTAGAGAGCAGAAGTACTACATTTGTCTTGTGAAGATAAATAGTTCAATCCCCGCAAAGAGCTACAACCCTAGATTCAATGCAACATCAAAAGCACTTCTTTTTGTTGTTGTTGTTTGTTTTTTTGAGACAGGGTTTCTCTGTAGTTTTGGAGTCTGTCCTGGAACTTGCTCTTGTAGACCAGGCTGGTCTCGAACTCACAGAGATCAGCCTGCCTCTGCCTCCAAGTGCTGGGATTAAAGGCATGGCATGCATTACCAGTGACTGGCCAAAAGTAATTCTTCAAAAAAAATTAATCTCTAAAAATATCACCCGTGTGTACAAGGCAAATTTATCATATTCACGGCCATCCCCTTCACCAGTTCCTCTAGCGTCATTGTGTCTCTCTCCCGATTTCATGTGCCCCTTTTATAACTATTTATTTGTTTAAATTTTTTATCTTAAACTCACTGAGTGTACATGAATGTGGGGTCACCCACTGGGGCAGGAAGAACCTACTAGTGGCCTCTCTTATAAAGTAACATGACTCTCTTTCTCCCAGGAACTACCAATAGCTCTTCCACTAAAGGTGAGACCTTGGGAGCACCGCCCATCCACACTGGAACTTTTGGCTGGCTTGGTCCTCAGCAGGTCCTGTGGGGGTAAGCACAGCTCTTGTCACGACAGCAATGTCTTGTCCAGAGCACAGCATTACCCACGCCGCCCTCCCCGTGTCTGGCTTTCGTCTTCTTTCTTCCCACCCTTCCTCAACGTTCCCCCGAGCTTTGTAGAGGAGGTTGAAAATAGATTATCTACAGTAATCTATCTCTTACACTACCCTCTACCCACTGCAGTAAGGGACTTCTCTGACCAAGGTTGGGAGCAGCACCAATTTAGATACAAGCACTCAAAAGACAGCTGACAACATCAACAACATTTAGAAAGACAACGCCAATGGGTTCTTGCCTAGGAACTATCATTTCCACGGCCAGGGGGTTTTAACCATACTTCCAGTACTAGGCATAACTTCCCTCCCATGGAGCAGGATTCAGTTCTAATGAGGGGAGCAGTTGGTTCCCCCCATCAACAGTCTTGTCACTTCTGCGCCAGCGGGCACATCTTGTCTGGTATGTCGGTACTGCAGCAGGAAGGGTCCGGTGCTGGGTCAGAAGGCCATTGGTGTCTTTCTCCTCCAGTGGCCTGTATAGCACCAGTAGCCAGCACTATCAAAGTTAGCCACCTCTAAATGGATCAAGGACCTCAACTTAAGACCAGACACTCTGAAACTGCTTGATGTCAACCTGGGTTACATGAAAACCAGAGAAAGGGGTGGTGGGGAGAATGAACATGAGAGTATGAATAAGGCATGCTTATGATAACGGTGTGACTCAGTCTGTATTGTATGATCTCATTAATATAAGAATACAAGATTAAAAAAAAAAGAAAGCCATCCATTCTATGTGCAGACATTAAAAAGCAATATGTCACGCATCAGAAAGGGCTTGAAGGCAAACTGTGAACAGTATCACTTCTGGGGATTCCGTATCTTCACATGCCTTTGTGTTGTTTGAGTTTTACTTAAAATTATATTGATTTTTTTTAATTTTTTAGTTTTTCTGCCTTTTTTTGTATTTTGAGGCAGGGTTTCTCTGTGTATCTGTGGGTGTCCTGGAACTTGCTCCATAGACCAGGCTGGCCTTGAACTCACAGAGATTTGTCTACCTCTGCCTCCCGAGTGCTGGGATTAAAAGTGTGCACCACAACCGCCCAGCTGATTTTTTAAAATAGCCCAACAAAGTTTTTTTCTTAAAGAAAATGGAAGTCTATTTCCTACTTTGACTCATAGGTCCTGCCTCAGTATTATATCTGTGTTGAATGAAATAGTCACTGAATGTTATTATAAGATAAATCATTTTAAGAAGAAACACAGTCCTGATGAAGCACCCACGTGGGACAAAGTGTTAGAGCTGTGTAGGCAGGATGGTCGGTCTTCTCATGGGCCCATTCTTGCAGGTGTTTGCCTTCATCACTCTAAGCCTCCCTAACCCCAAGCCATTAGCATCTTTAAAAACAATACCCCAAACACCAAGGTACAAATATCACTCTTTACCTCAGACTCTCCAGTAATAAAATTCTATTTGATAAAATTTTAGTTTTCACAAGTATGATGTTTAAAGTGCTATTCTGGTGTTTTTGTTTAAAAAAAAGAATGCTCTAAAATGTGGGTCTCATTTATTGAAATAATCTTAATATATTTTAGTATCTTTTCATGTTTGCAACTGATATCCCAAAGTTCTTCCATGAATATAATAATTGGGGATTTATGACTCTCCCCTAAGCCACTTTATGTCATGTCTTATATTTCTGCCTGAGTCGTTTCTCAGTCGGGCTTCCCTGGAAACAGAGGTGATGGTTTCTAGCAGGATATGGGAGCATCTTTGTATTAGTGACTTTTCTATTTTAGGATAAAACACCATGACGAAGGCAGCTTACCAAGGAAAGACTTTATTTGGGGCTTATGGTTCCAGAAAGATGAGAGTCGATCATGGCTGGAAAATGTGGCAGCGGAGCAGGGGGAGGACGGACGGGAAGGGAGGCAGGCACAGTGGCAGGAGCAGAGAGTTGAGGGTTAACATCCTGAACCGCGAGAAGGAAGAACAGAGAGTGAACTGGAAATGGCACCAGGTTTTGAAAGCCTACCCCTAGTGACATACTTCCTGAAGAAAGGTCACATGACCCAAACTTCCCACAAACAGCACCGCTAAATGCCTGAGACTGGGTGTGGGGGAGTGGGGAGCGGCATCTATTATTCAAACCACCACAGTGCTCCTGAGTATCCACTGAGCAGAGGGAAGGAAGCAGAAGTGTGAAGACGGAGAAACTGTTGCTGCAGTTGGTCCTGGCCTGTGGTCCTTCCTGGACTCCATTCTGGTCACTCTTGAGGAGGATGGCTAGAGAAGGGAGTAGAACTTTGGAAAAGGGAATTCCTGGAGACAGAGTCAGCCAAGAACCATCAGCACAGAGCGTTCTCAGCAACTCTAAGAGAGAGTCTCTCAGGCTTAATGCATGTCGGTATAAACCAAATTCTACCTCAGCAATCCGAAAATGGATTGGGCATATTTTGAAGCAGATGAAATTATGACTCTAGGTGGGAAACCCTATGTCTACGGCAAGGAGTTTCCAGGCACTTTGACTGCATGTCCATCCACAAAGAAAGGAAAAACATTCGTTATGAGAGAACAGGAGGACCATGACCCTTGTGTGACTTCCCAGTGGAGACATAAAGGAGGATCTCTTCATCCCAGATAAAATACTGAGAAACCAAAGCAGTAACTACCAAGTCCAGCTTGGTGAGCCCATGGGTTTGTTATCACTATGGGAGCAAGGCTAAGGGGTTACATACAGGTGCAAGTGTGACTCAAAAGCAGGTGTATCACCTAAACGTCCCACCGCAGCATTGGTGACAGCTCACTGTGTCACTAGAGTCCCGCCTTCAGTTACCCTCTGCTTCTTATATACTTCAGCATCCCTCATGATCTCATGCACCTGGGAGGTGGGATGATCTCAGGTGAGGATGGAGGGCATCCCTCCTCCTTCAGCAGGGAGTATTGGCAGCTCTGTCATCATAACCACAGACCTAGATGTTAATAAATCCTTTTTCTATTTCACTTCCTTGACTGCATGGCCAAGTGTTCTGTGGTCACCACAACAATCTCTACTCAGAGGAAATAGCTTCCGTAGTAGTGATGACTCCAAGGCGAGTCTAAAAGTAGGAGCGTGGAAGCCATCCCATGGTTGCCAAGACAGAAGTAAAGCAAAAGGGGCGGCTTGCAGGAAGAATTTGCATTTTGCTTGAGTCTATCATAATTCAAGGCTACTTCTCTGGTTTGATTTTTGGATTTTTTTTTATAGTTTAATGTATTTTAATAGCAAACTTACAGGAACAGCACAGAGGACAGACAACATTAAAAACATGTACTTGCATGTAGGACAACTCAGTTAGAAAAGTATAGTGAATGATGGAATCTACTGTATGATAAAAATGCTACAAACACCATTTAGTTGCCGTCAATAAGAAATTTACTTATTTTAAAAAAATCCAAATGCTGGCATTGTCCAGAAAATTTTAACAGGTTTATTTATAATTTTTATAAAGTTGAACTGTTGAAATGTGTTCACTGAAACATTTTGCTTGCATTAATGCTTTACATCTTGCATTTATATTAAAAATTCACACACAAATGAAAATGGAAAACTGCCAATACCTGATTTCTGCCCCTATTTTTCCACTCGCAATCATATACTTAGGTACCTTTTGACCCCATGGAAAAAATATCTAACATTCAGAACTACTGATAACAGGAAGAAGAGGAAAAAAATTTTTTTGAGAATGAAATGTTTCCCCTCATAGTGGACTCTTAAGCACGTTCTCCACGTATGCGGCGTGCTAGCTGGATATCTTTTGGCATAATTGTTACACGTTTGGCATGGATAGCACACAGGTTGGTATCTTCAAAAAGGCCAACCAGATAGGCCTCACTTGCCTCCTGCAAAGCACCAATAGCTGCACTCTGGAAGCGCAGATCTGTTTTGAAATCCTGAGCAATTTCTCGCACCAGACGCTGGAAGGGGAGTTTGCGGATCAGAAGTTCAGTGGATTTCTGATAGCGTCTGATTTCACGGAGTGCCACAGTACCAGGCCTGTAACGATGAGGTTTCTTCACCCCTCCAGTAGAGGGCGCACTCTTGCGAGCGGCTTTTGTAGCCAGTTGTTTCCTGGGTGCTTTACCACCGGTGGATTTACGGGCAGTCTGCTTTGTACGAGCCATGGTATGGGCACCTCCTTACTTACCCCCCTTCTCCTTCGGCTGGAGCTCGGCAAGCGAGAGGCGGCGCTGGCGTTAGAGAGCGGCGGCGGCGCGGCGACGGCTGCGAACACAATTGCTGATTTTTGGATTTGAATCCTAGATTGAATAAGCAATACTTGCTAGGAAGTCTAGAGACCGCGCAGGAGAATTTTCTGACGTGCACACAGTAGCAGGAAATACACAACATGAAAGTAGCTCAGTGGTCCTCCACTTGCGGGTCGCAAACCCTTTGGGGGTAGCATATCAGAGCTCCTGTGGAGGGATAACAACCTAAGGCATTTAGAACTGAGAAGATTTAGTCATGCTTCAAAGTCTGATATTGGTTTTCAAGAGGAACTTGGTGTTTGAAGGGTCCACACACAAATTGTGTCCCTTGTTAGTCATGTAGCCATAGGATTTTGATACCCTGAGGCGAGAGATGATGTTAAGGGTGTAGTTATCCTCAAAGAAGACCTTGGTCAATTGTTTTCATCTTAGGAAGAAGACCTGTTGTGAGATAATGCTCTTGTATACGGTAAAGATTTGTCACTTGTATTAGTTTAATAAAATGCTGATTGGCCAGTAGCTAGGTAGGAAGTATAGGCAGGGTAACCAGACTAAGAGAATTCTGGGAAGAGGAAAGGCTGGAGAAGCAGTCACAAGTCAGACACAGAGTAAGCAAGATGAGAATGCCTCACTGGAAAAAGATACCAAGCCACGTGGCTAAACATAGACAAGAATTATGAATTAATTTAAGTTGTAAAAACTAATAATAAGCCTGAGCTAATAGGCCAACCAGTTTATAATTAATATAAGCCTCTGTGTATTTCTTTGGGACTAAACAGCTGCAGGAGTGGGTGGGACAGAAACTTCCATCTACAAAGACCATTTAAAACTAGTAAAACTTAATTGTCTAAATGTCAAGTAAAAACTTGACATTACCAAGATCAGGTACTGGCTTCTTGTGTGATGGGCCAGCAAGATGTCTCAGCAGGTAAAGGGCTCTGCTGCCAGGCCTGAGGACTTGAGTTAGACTGTGGGACCCACACGGTAGAAGGAAAGAGCTGACTCCCCCAAGTTATCCAAGTATCCTTCCACATATGTGGTATGTCATGCTTACATGCACATGTGTGCAAACACAGAAATCATTAAAACAAAATGTACTAAAAATGTAAAGGGCTTGCCATACAAATAGGAAAGCTTGAGTCCATGTTCCAGAATCCTTGTATAAAGCCAGGCACTGTGACGTACCCTTGTAATCCCAGTGCCAGGTAGGCAGAGACAGGCAGACCCCTGTGCTCCCTGGCCAGCCATCCTGCCCAATCAGCAAGTTCTAGGCCAAGAGTGACCCTGGCTCAGAAAACAATATCGGGAGGCTCTTGAGTAATAAAACCCTAGACTGGACCTCTGCCTTGACTTGTGTTCATGAGGGCATCCGTGCATACACACACACACACACACAATTAAAATTGAACAACCTCCCTCTCTCCAAGGGGAGAGAGAAAATAGCATTACATTTTGTGGCTTGACTGTTCCCATCCCAAACAGTGTGCAGTGCTAATTGAGGTCCTGTTTTTCTTACTCTGTCTTCTAGGCTATTGTTAGCCATGCTAGAGAATCACTGAGTGTGTTCTCATCCAGACACGATGTGACTTCAGCCTCGGGGATCTACTTTAGCGGCTAATATACAGTCACCTACTGCTTGGTGACAGAAGTCTGTGTAATAATGTATGCGTTCTGAGTTTGACATTTTATATCATGAGAAACATACTGGGCCTGCCTCGGAGGCCGTCTTGATTTAGGGTCGTTCCTTCTTGCCAACTTTCCAAGACTCTGTCCTTGCCTTGTTACAGGAGTATCCTGTGCTCTAATCAGAGAGAGGTTGGGGACAGTCCCACCTTCTTCCTGCCATTGCAAAGCCCTGGGTCTCTCTACTCTCCTTCCCCTGACTTCCTAAATGAGAGATAAATCTTGGGATCTTAGAGTGTTGTTTTATAGTGCTCGTATATATGTTCTTAAATAGATATAATATCATACAATGGAATCACCTTGGGCTATGAAAGTAAGCCAGTCATTGCTCTGTATAAGACACTCAAACTCTGATAATTTCCTGACTTCATAAGCCTGTTGTGAAGTATAAAGACAATCGGCACCGACTAGACACCCAGAAAAAGGCAGCCTGCTCCAGGGTCTGCACACAGTGAGATCTCATAGAGCAGCCAGCAAAGAGACTAGCCAGTAGTTTTTACACTGACTTTACCTGAGGTTTCCTGGGTAAACACCAGTCCCAGATGGATCTCTCGATAAGAACCCCTTCATCCAGGACACTGACACAGTGGAGAGAGATAAACAGAGCAGTTGAAATAAGAAGGTCATGCCATCAACTATCCCAGCATCCTTAGCCCAGGGCCTCTTAAATTCATAGGCAATTGCGTGGGGGTCCTCTCAGCACTGGCCTCTAGCATCCAACAATCCCCACCCCCATACACAGACGCCATACCATTCTTTAGCTCAACTGAAGCCCAAACTCATGATGGGAGTCATTGAATAAAAATGTTCCAATCCAGTACTGGAATTGGCCTGCGCCAGCAGCTCAGGAACCTGTTGGTCCTCTCACTTCTCATTGTACAGTTGTCTCATGTGTAAGTGAGCTGCTAAATTGCTGTCACCATCTTCTTCCACTACTGGTTTTGTAAGACTTGCAAAGATGCTAGCATACACCACTTTCTCAAGGCTGCGCCCAAGGCCCTTTATTGCCCATTTTAGTTGAGTTGTGCACCTGCATCTAGAGTAAATCTAGGCTAATATCAACTCATACTTGAGAACTAAAAAG
Organism: Alexandromys fortis; assembly: GCF_014885135.2. Lineage (NCBI taxonomy): Eukaryota > Metazoa > Chordata > Mammalia > Rodentia > Cricetidae > Alexandromys > Alexandromys fortis. The sequence goes on from NW_026067964.1 coordinate 5,511,918, forward strand.
AAATCTAGAAAATTGACTTCACCACTCTGACCTGATCATTACATATGATGTACATGCATTGAAGTCTCAGTGTGGCAAGCAAAATACGCACAGCTCTTACATATTAGTTAAGAATGAAAAAAACATTTTTAAAGAAAACAGAAAAATTAGGTATGAGGCATAAAAAATCTTAAACAAAAACTAGAAACATGGAAAGGAACACGGAAAAAAACCCAAAGAACATAAGTTATTGTGTTAGGAAATATCTGTCTCTTTACTACCAGGCAGTGGTGGTGTGCGCCTTTAATCCCAGCACTCAGGAGGCAGAGGCAGGAGAATCTCTGTGAGTTTGAGGACAGCCTGGTCTACAAGAGCTAGATCCAGGACAGACAGCTAAACCCCGTCTCGAAAAAACAAATAAACAAAAACTACCTAAATCAATCTTTTATCTTTTTAGGATTGGCAAAATGCCACCAGTCTTCCCAAAGACGTAAGACAAATATCAAACAAACAAACAAAAATGAACCCCATAACAGTTTAAGGCCCACTGCCTTATCCTTTTGGCTCTGCTCTTTGGTGCTGTGGATGGCCACGGAGTTGTGACACCACATGCCAGGATAGTCAACGGGCTCACATAATGTGACAACTGGCAGAGAAACCACACAGTTTTCCTTGCAAATTAATGTGTGATGTTTGGAATAACAGATGTTTATATTCTGATGGGGAGACGCCACAGAAGTAGAAGGGAAAGCTGATGAGTTCAAAGGAAGACTCAGAATCTGAACCACTTAGACATACCAGGAAGAGGAAGAGTTCGCTCCAACAAGACCTGCAACAGACATTCATGGCAAAGCTCTCAGCTTAGGGCTTTATTGCTGTGAAGAGACGCCATGACCATGGCCGCTCTTACAAAGGAAAGTATTCATTTGGGGCTGGCTTCCAGTTATTATCATTCCAGGAAGCATAGTGGCACACAGGCAGATGTGGTACTGGGGTTCTACATCTGGGCCCGCAGGCAACAGAAGAAAGTGATTCTGGGCCTGGTTTGAACTTCTGAAATCTCAAAGCCCACTCCCAGTGACACACCTCCTCCTATGAGGCCACACCTCCTATAAGTGACACTCACTATTACCTTTTGGGGGCCACTTTTATTCAAACCACCACAGCTCTACCCTTGGATAAAAAAAAAAAAAGAAAGCATCAGCCTAACCTCTGGAGTCAGACATCTTAATAGGAACAAGAAGCGCAGAGTTCGGCTCTTACTGACACGGGTTCAGGAGGAATGTGCAGTAAGGGCAGTATGTGAACTGCCCAAGACGGAAAGGCAGCTCAGTTCCTCTTCTAGAGTGAGGACAGTGACTAACAGTGGCCTCCCTCCCTACAGTACACACTCAGAACTCGGGGGGAAATGTGAGGACAAGGAGTCCCCCCAGGACAGAGAGCCACAGCTGGAAGGGAAGCCTCACAGGGGCATGAGCAGCCGGCGCTCTCTCACCCTGCCCTTCTAGCCCTCTATTTCCGTCACAGGCAGAGTTCATAACCTGGAACACGTGGACTCTATGTATCCAGGACTGGCTGTCAAGGAGCCTACAGATCCTCTAAATGGAACATATTTACTTCCTCCCAGGAATGTTTACAAAAATCAGTGCTGAAGGCTGGCGAGATGGCTCAACAGTTAAGCATATTGGTGCCTCTTCCAGAAGACACAGATTTGATTCCCAGCACTATGCAGAGACTCACAACAGCCTCCAACTCGGCTTCCACAGACTCCAACATCCTCTTCTGGTGTTCATAGGCATTGCCGCTAAGTAGTGCACAACACCCATACACACAAAATAAAATAAAAACTTAAAAACCAGTGTTCTGGGCCCCTGGGTGTCAAAGAAGTCATTGCCAGCCCCAAAGACACAGTGCACTGGTGTTCAAACAATTGTCTGAGCCACATGACACTTTTGACTGTCCTCCCAGGCTTTCACTTAGCCAAAAATGGACTTCGATGGTGCTCCTTTTCATATAACAAAAAGTACTTTGTTTTTCAAGACAGAGTTTCTCCTTAGCTTTGGAACCTGTCCTGGAACTCACTCTGTAGACCAGGCTGACCTCGAACTCACAGAAATCCATCTGCCTCTGCTTCCCAAGTGCTGGGATTAAAGACGTGCACCACCACCGCCCGCACTTTTTATGTACTTTCAATATACAAAATTTCCCAGGAACACAACCATTGCATACCCTGTTTTACTTGAAATTTGGCTGAGAGTTGTTCTCCGTTCTGGAAAAGCATTGTCATTGACGACAGTGCAATTTATCTCCTGGGAGGTGAGGTTGTCCCACCCCATACTCCCACCCCATACTCCCAACAGCTCTGCGGCTGAGAAAGCCTTGAGAATCTCCACATTTGAGTAAATACAGCCCTTGGCTGAAGAGCTAAGTCTAAAGAAAGAGCATCAACTACAGACAACTGAACAGTTTTCCCATAAATTAAAATTTATTATAACCTGGTAAGGATTCGGATCTTCCACGGTTGTCACGATGGGGAATAGAACCATAGAAATCACAGTATATTGGTGTTTCCTTTATAAGTAGATCTACTTTCAATGTTTTTGATTATATGTCTTCCTTTCCCTCCCTTTCTTCCTTCTCTTTCTTCTTTTTTCACCGATGTGTCTGGGTGGGGTGTTTGGCCAAAGCTCTTTACTTCAGAATACAGCAGGAGGGTGTTAGAGAACATTTATTTTGATTAGAGCAAGCTGGCGCAGTTGAGAACCGCTGGTGGGGGGTGGGGATGGGGCAAATGTGAGCTAGAGTTTCAAGTTTCCAATCTCCAATGACAGCGGTCTCACCAGAATATCCAGGACCAAGGTTTGTGCAGTGGTCGGGGCACCTCAGAAACCAAGCATCATGAATACAATCTCACAAACCCTCGGCACCCTCTTCTGCCGAAACAGAGTTGTTTCCCCCAATCCCAGGGACAACAATCACCTCCAAGGCCCGGCTGCCCCTGCGCTAGCCCTCCTAGGTTGCTGACCACAGCGGGCCTGACTCAGCCAGACATCAGGAGCCACAGTGGGTTCCGACTCTGGCCCCCAGCACCCTGTCCGGTCGCGGTGGTCCCCAGCATCAGGGCCACAGTGGTCTCTGACTTCCTCATACTCATGTGTGTGTGTGTGTGTTTTTTTTTAATTGTAAATCATTACTCTGCTCAGCTCAGTCACCAGGCACACCGTGTTTAATAAATTAGCTTAATCTACCCCGCAAGTGGTTTGTGAGTGCCCTGCTTCCTCTGCTTAAGGAAAGCATTTGTATCCGCCCTGTGCCGGGCTGGCTGCAGCTGCCCAGGGCCGCATGGATCGAGCTTCAGCCTGGGGCCTGGGGCACTCTGTGGCCCTGGTGGCCTCTTTGTCCCCAGCAGGCGAGCCACCAGCTTCCAGACCAGCCCGGGCCCTGGCACATTCCACACTTCCAAAGGGGCCTATTTAATGGCTCCCCGCGAAATAATAACTCATTATGTCACCAGGAAAGAAGAAAGGGAGTTAAGTGTCTTGATGGGATTAGAGGAAAACCCCGCAGAGATGATTTAGGGGCCGTGATAATTCATTTAATAGGGGCCTGGGGCAAATTGCTAGACAGGGAAATGGAACTGAAGCGGCTAGAAAGGGCGCCGGGCAGGCTGTGTGGGAGAGCTGGCTTCATTAGCAATATTTAAGAGATTTCATTTCGGAAGGAGCCATAAACTGCAGTACTATTTTATCCACCTGGTTTGGTGGTCTTTAGCTTTCCCCGGCATGAATATTAAATCTGAAATGGCCCTACAGCAACACATTGTGGAAAGGGCTCTTTGGGCTGTTATTTGTATGGTTGGTTTAGTTTCTCGTTTGTTAACCTTTTAAAATGAATATCATTGAAAACGGATGGCTGTGCAACCCGAGCTTGCAGAGATTAGGGGAAGAACAACGCATCAGGATCGGTTGTTAGGAAGCTGGTATAGGGCTGAAGTTTTTATTGATGGAGATACAAAAGGCACAGAGAGTGAGTTCGTAAATGGCAAACGACTTTGACAACCCTCCACTGCCACGCAGCTTTTGTGAAGTTGTCCCATTCAAAGCCGCCTACCCCAGCCTGGAAGAGACCACAGAACAGGGGACACAGATGGTACCTGCTTCCTCACAGACACACTGGGGGACACACACACACACTGTCGGGAAGTGTTGCTTGGACAGAGTAGTCCACTTTCAGAGAGCCCAAGGTAATCTTCATTGGACTGGAAAACCACTCCCTTCTTATGAATGTGCGCTGCCCAGGGCTTCACAAACTCCAAAAGTTGAGAATTATTCTCATGACAACTAAAAAGGAAACAACAATACGTGATCACTTTTGATGTGTGCCCTTTTGGTGTGTACGGTGACTGTCCCATACATTACCCACCTGCCACCAATATGGAAAGTCCTTCTGGGAAATGTCCCAGGGAACACAACCTCCTCTCCACATCCCAAACACTTGCCTGCCCTGACACTCATCCAGAACTCCCAAATTTGCATACTAAATATTATCACTCATTTCCTCTTCTTTTGAAAAGAAAAACTATCCCAGAGAGGATGCATTTTTTTTTTTTAATCACAGCTGCACTCTGTTAATTCAGCACAACTGGCTAGTCTCTATCACACAGCTGCTTCGGCCACATAGAATACAGAAGGTGCATAATTAATATGTTCTTTAAAAGATGTCCTTAATCAAAAAAGACACTAACTATATGTAAAATTATTCACTTACAAATAGTGGTTTGTGCAATTTTTCGCAATGACAATTAAAGTTGGTAGCTAAATGTATTTTTCTAATGTAGCAAAACTTAGCATCTGTCTTTTGTAAGGCACATCAAGGGGGACCAACATTCATGCTGGTGTCCTTATTGATATGCCACCATCTCGTAGGAAAGATGTGATATCTTACACAGTTTTGTAAACTACTTTGAAATATGTAAGATCTACTTCAAACACAATAAAGCTTGTTAACGTTTTGTGTGAACAGATATTACTTAAGGCTGGCTTATATTCCCTTCAGGGCCTCCTTTCCAATCCCTGGCCCTCAAGCTTTTCTAGGGACTGGCCATTGGGGGAAAGCAACCTGATTCGTCACTAGCAGCTGGACCACCTTCTGAGCAAGGACCACCTTGCACATAAAAACTTGCTTTTCCAGCTTGCTTCCTCCCAACAAAGGTACTCTAACCTATCCAAGCACTTCCTGCTTTTGCTTTGCCCGAAACCAAATGTCTATCGTAGAACCAACACTTAGGACCGTCAGTGGCCACATGCTAGGAGAAAACCAGAAGCTTCAACAGACAGCAGCCCGCAGTCCTCAGCTCTGCGTTGGAGGAAAAGAGAAGGCCTTCTTTTCCCATTTCTCTCCTTTACACAGTCTCCACATCAGCCATGGCCTCAGCTCTCAGAAGACCCACGCTGGTCAGCCACGGCCACAGCTCTCAGACCCATGCTGGTCAGCCACGGCCACAGCTCCCAGACCCACGCTGGGAAGTCTTAACTCTCAACAGACGCTGTAAATTTGAACAGTCACAAGCACAGTCAATAGAATGTCATCAGTCAGCCAGAACCCAGAGTGTGAATAAAGTGACCAGGAAGAGGAAGTCATGAGTGCAGGGACTAAGACAAGGACTTAGCCTGCTCAGAACCCAGCTCACAACCATCACCAGACGAGACCCACATCCTTTACCAATGCAAGAGAGGAACACGGCAGGGTGTACCTGTGGAAATGGTAGAGGTAGAAGACAGTCAATAAACTGGAAGTCCCCTTCCAGAAGTGTGTTCTTACTACCAAAAGGAGTAGGTGAAACAGAGCAGATACATGGGGAGGGGGGGGCGAACGGATCTCTCTCTCTCACTTAATAACAATGTTTGAAATACTTTACGCCATCTCTGAAGAGCACATCATTTAAAAAGAACAGACCATTCATGTCAATCAACTAGAAAAACAACCCAGGACTGCGAACAAACACGCCTGCCCCATTTCACTGGTTTGCACCTTGGTACAACTGCACTGCTTCCATAATGCAAGTAAAATACCTCACACCATAGTAAGATATGTTCATATCACCTGGGCGGCGGTTTATATCATCCCAGCACTCGAGAGGCAGAGGCTAATGGATCTCTGTGAGTTTGAAGCCAGCCTGGTCTACAGAGTGAGTTCCAGGACAGCCAGGGCTACACAGAGAAACCCTGTCTCAAAAAACAAACAAACAAAAAAAACAAAACATATATATACACACATGTACATTACATATACATACACATACACACATACGCACACATACATATGTATGCGCTCACACTGTAAGCTGGCCTCAGCTTTGTGGAAAGTGCCTTAGTAACACAGAGCTGAAGTGTTCATCCACTGAATTCAGGAAGTTCATCCCTGAGACTAGATCCTGAAGAAAAGATCCAAAATGCAAAGACTTAAGAGAGAAGGTGTAAACGAGAGAGCATACAACCATCCAACTAATAGAACACAGTGGTTCTGAAATCACGAAGGAGTTTAACAAGCCCGTGCTCGACTTTGGACAGCGTTAAAAAGATTATCTGCACACTGATTTATTGTTCGTCCACATTTTGTTAGGTTTTCCACAATGAGGATATATTATTTTTATAATCAGTAAAAAGATGCATTTACATATTTTACATTCTATGTCAGCATATTATTAATTTCTTTAATAGAATAAGCTGGGCAAGTCGAAATCATTGTTTCCTCTAAATGCCCACATGAAATGAATTAGTGTGTGTCTCTTCGTTCTTGCCAAGTGTCGCTCAGCTTCTTAGCTCCTCTAGTCAACTGGTAAAGCCATATTTTGGTACAATGGAGCCTGACCTTTCGTGAGCCCCTGCACTTAAAAATACTGTGTGTTTTGGTTAAAGTATTCACCTTGGTCGATGAGAAGTCCACATTCCATCTTGGCTGTGCCCACACTTAGCACAGAAACACACGTATTTATTTTACTGACCTAGCCACCCTCAAATGAAAGCACACGCGTACGAACTCCACTGCTGCTCCCAAGCCATGGCATTGCCGGCAAATCCTGTTTGTCGCAGTAGGCTGTGCATAAATCTGACTGCTAATGCTTTTCCTTTTTTTTTAAACTAGGTCAAGTGGCTGTCCCTATCGCACCATCAGTATATCCAATAAAAATCAAGGAGATCTTGTGTTTAAAACATACATTATAAATAGATGTATAGACAGGGCAGATATTGAGAAAAGAAATGGTAAAGATTATGAATATTAAGATTTATATTAATCTATAAGCCTATTAAAGTACAGTAAAACCTGTCCTTCAGACCACCTTTTTAAAGATATCACCACCCTGATGGGACCACTAAATTTCGGGCCAAATTATTTTCCCATAAAGAACAATGAAAAGAAAATGATTATATTAAGACTTGTTCTACTATGGTTTCTTTTCATTGTTCCGCCAAAAATGATTCCAAACAGTAAAATAACATTGATTTTGACCTTGTTAATGAACCTGAAGAACTTCGTGGAATACTCAAATACTGATTTCCAATTTTAACAGGAAAAGAAACGAACCCTCTGCCTCCCGTTTTCTTGAAAAGACGAGCGGCAGGTGGGGGTGGCTTCATTGGTATGCCGCAGACACGCTCATCCTGATATTGCTAATGTTCCATAAGGCTCGTCCTGTGGATTTTCCTTTGTGCCAAGAGCTGGAGATGATTGTACGATTTGTAAAGTACCAGAGAAGCCTTCAAGCCGAGAAACTGATTACATTTCTCTTTGGTCACAAAGATTCTCGTATTCAATATTACTGAGGCGATTTTCAGGTTCCTGAAATGCCATTCTCTCTAAGGGAACAACTCTCTCTCTCTCTCTCCTTTGGCCTTTTCAGGTCTTCCTGTGGGCTCTGACTGGCTTTTCCCACAAACAAAACTGCCATGTGATCCCAGCTCCCGGCCCTCCTTGAGGTGGCCCTCGCCTTTCCAATGAGTTTCTTCCAGCTTATTCTTGTGAGTCAGAAGTAGCACAAGTCCCAGCCACCCTTCCACCCTACCTCCAAGGCGGGTCCCTGAACAAGTCCTTAAAGTCTTGCTGCCGCTGCAGCCTCCTAAGAACACAGCGCAGTGGTTTATCTCATTCTCCCCAATGCCACCCATTTGATTCCGGAACCCAGCCTTAGCATGGACATTGCCTTCCTTGCTCTTACTATTACAAGGAGCACACTCCAGAAGGCACCAATAACAGCCATGCAAAAAATAAACACCTATCCAGACCCTGGAGAGAAAAAAAAAAACACCTCAGATTCTACACTCCTGGGAATTGTGACCTGTGTATTCATGTGCCTCTGTTCATGAGCCCAGCCCCGAGTCCAGTGATCCGTGGTTAGCTCCCAGTTAACCGTGGTGGACCTGAACCCAGCTGTCAGTCTTGCCCCATGGTTACCCCCAACTAGCTGCAGGTCACTTGCTTGTGCTCATGGTCTCTTGGAGCAAAGAGGGCCTTGGGACTCAGGTCCAGGCCACCATGCTCATCTTAAGAAAAAAGGCTACTGAGGTCTGGAGGGTGGCCCTGGCAGAGTTGACACACATAGCTCTGAACTTTACGAGTACAAATCGTGAATGCTCATTCCTGTTTCTACAAAGAGGCTCACGTGATAAAAAAGACGCACATTTTAGCTCATTGCCTAGGACAGGAAATAGGAGGAGCTCAGATATAGTCTGAGCTTAAAGGTAAACCACAAACATTCACAATACAATCCTCCCAACACTGGGATGTCAGAACAATAATGCTTCTTTTGGTAAGCAG
>NW_026067964.1:5520790-5548382 GCF_014885135.2 Alexandromys fortis
ATATACACACATATATATATATATATTTCTCAGTTTGATATGGAGATGACGAAGCTTAAAGGTTAGAGAGTGAGATGTGGCATCTAGTACCCAGGTCTGAATCCCAGCTCCATAGTTTTCTAGCAATGTGACCTTCGGGGAGTCACTCAGCCCCTCTGGACTCCGGTTTTATGGGGCCCATAATGCCAATGGTTTCCCTGAGCTACCCAAGAGCGGAAGTGTCACTGTGTGCCAGTGTGCTGCACTTACCAAAACACGTCACCTGCAGGAAGTGAATTCCACAGCTCTGAGCACCTCTATAAAGGGAAGAAACCAGGTGGAAAGGATAGGGGGTTGAACCAAGAGAAGTGAGGGGGAGGGGAGGGGAGGAGAAGGGACAGAAGGTGTTGAGGGCAGAGGCTGAGTACCCCGCCTCTAGAATGAGCCAGCTGTACGATGACCTGTGTGCACCCCCAGCCAAAGCATGGGGTGCCCACCAGCCCTCCCCCTCCCCATAGTCACCTCACTACGGTCCCCCACTTTCTTCCCTCCCTGGGTCTGGGATTATAGGACTGCCGTGGCTCTCACTCCCCAGCAGTCTCCCCAGCTCCTTCAGGAAGCATGGAGGAAGCTCGTGTCTGAAAACCAGCAAGAGTCTGGATTCGAAGCCAGACTGTGCCTTCATTGACACTGTAGCTGTCACTTTCAGACCTGGCCTTGCCAGAGTGCCGAGGCGCTTCCTCCCCAGAAACCTTCTGTCTTCCTGAGAGCCATCGTTCTGCAGATGGCCACGCTTCAGGGAGCTTACTGCTTCCTTGTTGTTGTTGTTTGTTTTGTTTTAAAGATACATATATGAGGTGTGTGTGTGTGTGTGTTTCCTGCAAGTATGTATTGCATGTCTGGTGCCTATGGAGTCCAAATGGAGGGCGTCAGGCTCCCTGGAACTTTAGTTACAGATAGCTGTGAGCTGCTGTGTTGACGCTGGGAACCTCTAGAAGAGTCACCAGGGCTCTCAACCTCAGATCCATCTTTCCAGCTCTCCTTATTTCTGTTAATTTTGTCCATTCCCCACCCTACCTCCCGCCCCCAAGCAAGTCGAACAGCTTCAGCTTTTTCATCAAATCCACAGAGAAAGAGAGTAGCAGTATGTCTGCCCCATTTGAGCTGCTTCTCTGCGGACTGACAGCCAAGTGCCCTGTCCTGACTCTTTCTCTGACACTTAAAGACACTTCATTCTCAGCAGGGTGGCAGTGGTGGCGCACGCCTTTAATCCCAGCACTCAGGAGGCAGAGGCAGGTGGATCTCTGTGAGTTCAAGACAAGCCTGGTCTACAAGAGCTAGTTCCAGGACAGGCTCCAAAGCTACAAGAAACCTGTCTCAACAAACAAACAAACAAAAGGACAATGACAGGTATTAAGGCGTGAACAGAGGGACCTCAGAGCTAGCTCAGTTGGCAAAGAGCTTGCCTTGCAAGTGTAAGTGTCCAAGTTCAACCCCAAGAACCCAGGTGAACAAAGGTAGGTGTGGGTGCCTCATGTCTGCAACCCCGTCTTTGGGGAGGGAGAGACAAAGGGACCCCTGGAGCTGGCTGGCCACCCAGCCTAGTCTACTTGGTGAGTTTCAGACCAAAGAGAAAGAAACGTGGACATCACGCGAGGAATGACATCTGAGACTCTTCTCTACCACTGCCCCTCCCCCCACCCCCACAGACACACCACCCCATGCCCACGTGTATCTCAGAGGGGAAACCTGCGTCTCCAAAGACAGCCTGTTTTGCATTTCTCTATCCCTGATGTTGGCTAAAGGGCTTTCCTTCTCGGAGCTGGTGCGGACTCACTCCTGAGCGTGACTCCAACTAGAGAAACCGCCGAGATACAGATCTTAGGATCTCTGACTGGACAAATCCATCACATCTAATCTTCCCGTTGAAACAACCAGGAAACGGAGATTTTGAGAAGTGGGTCAGCTGAGGTCACCATAGTGGCCTGTCACACCGCCCTGAGTGGCCTTTCTGGACTAGGTATTGGAAGCAGACGGGAAGACGGTGGCCACCTGGCCAACCAGCCCTCTGGAGAGTTTGAACTCTGGGCCAGTGTGAGCCCCCGCACTGGTGCTGATGCAGAGCTTGCCTGCGCCATGACTACCAGCATCTCACTCACTCGCTGCTGCTTTGTTAAGTGCTTTGGGAGTTCCCAGGTATAAAAGGTGCTGTATAAATCAATCACAGGAAACACTGCGGCTGGCAGCTCAGAGCAGCTACAGTAAGCGGTGTCCGCGCAATCAATAGTCCCTCACTGAGAAGGGGAAAGATACCATTAAAAAGACGTGCTCTTAGAAAAACTTCCCACAGGTCAGGGGGAGGATCCCCTTACCAAGAAGAGAGGCCGCTCCCAATATGCGCTCTCTCTCCATCCAAGAAGGAAAGCGGGGATTGCCGCTTAGAGCATATTTTTTATTTAACCATGCAAGAACTCAAATTGATACACAACGTGTCTGGTGCAAATTTCTTTGCAAGCTTACTGCAAAAACAACTATTGGATTTTAAAATCCAGTCATAAAGAAAAATGAAATTAGGCCTACGGCACTTGGGTGGGAAAAAAAGGAAGTTATTCTTACAAATTTCTTGTCAAAGAAAAGTTTGGAATAGAGTCTGCCTTTAATTATAGTTAAATATAAATAAAAATGTAGATGCCAATGAACAGGCTCCTTGCTCACTCCTACAGGGATTCTTTTCTGTGGGGAGCAGGTTTTGAGACAAGGTTTCTCTGTGTAACAGTCCTGGCTGTCCTGGAGCTCACTTTTTGTAGACCAGGCTAGCCTCGAACTCACAAAAATCTGCCAGGCTTTGCCTCCCATATGCTGGGATTAAAGGTGTGTACCACCCACCCAGCTTCTACAGGAAGTTTGATTGAGATATTTTTGGTTTTCATCTTATTTCAGAAGTTGAAAATGTAATAAATTGATAAAAATCATTTTACTTTTTTGTGAACTCCTGATACTTCTTTAAAACACAACACAGCAATTAAAGCAAGAAAGGGAGGGAGGGAGGCAAGCTTCTAGCATCTGCAATCCACGAACTATTTCTCTTAACTACAGAAAAATATTGTGGTTTTGTCAAAGTGAGAGACAAACAAACCATGTCGGCTGCTGAAGTTCTGCACCAGAATGGATAATTTGAGAAGAAAGCCCGTAAACAGTTTACCTAATGAAGTATTCCAGTGGCCTGATGGAATATTTTAAGTCATTCACCACCACCGCCTCTTCAAGTCTGTTCAAAAACTCTACTACTAAGAGTTCAAATTGCACTGGACATGATGTCACACATCTTTAATCCCAGCACTTGGGAGGCAGAGGCAAATGGATCTCTGTGAGTTTGAGACCAGCCTGATCTACACAGTGAGTTCCGGGACAGTTAAGGCTACTTAGGAAAACCTGTCTCAACCAACCAAACAAAAAAAAGTTCAAGTTGCCAAAGCATAAGTGATTACAAAACATACACTTACACCAAATTGTCTAGGTCCTTCCATTCATACTTACAACTCTAGAGCATCTTTGGAATCCCAGGAGAGGCTGTTGGATGCTGACTTTGGTAGTCATGAGCATCTTTGGAATCCCTGGGGAGGCTGTTGGATGCTGGCTTTGATACGTCATGAGCATCTTCTTAAGAGATTGTGCACAGTGTCCCTTGCTTGCCTCAAGGAAACAATGTTTTGGGGTGTTTGACTGTGTCCTGCTCAAGGTCACCCCAGAAGGTGGTCCAGCTACACAACCCATGCATCCCAGCAATCCTGTGACAGCTGGCTAGTTCAGTGTACACCCAGTCCTTCTCTCCATAATGGTTATGGTTACCATCAACATGCTTCCAGGTGTCCTCCAAATATATCCCAAATAACATTCCCCTCACGGAAACTACCTCGGAGTAATTTTCCCTGTTTCTTGTCTTCAGGTCCTCCTGCACACTCATTTCTGCTATGAAACTGGAGTCAAGCTTCTTCTTCTTCTTTTTTTTTTTTTTCTTGAAACTGCCCTGTTCCTTAGATGATAACTACTTGTGAAACCCTCAAGAACTTAGGATGGGAAGGAGAAAAGGAAATAGACCTGGTCCATGTACACTATAGCATAGACTCCTGAGTTTCCAGGGCCTGGGAGACCCAGGTTTGGATTTAGAAATTTCCCTGGAATGACTAGCCTTTCCAAGGCTATCAGTCACTACCCAGGGGCTGACCAGAAATTTCAGGTTAGGTATTGGTTCAGTCACACCCAAAAGTCTGGAAGTTGTGGGGGGAGGGTGTGGATCATCAATTGTTTTTTAGGATACCCTGGCTGGTTTCAGTTCACTAAGCTACGCCCATAGGTAGTTGTCTACTAATTTAACTGCGCTGTGAGAGGTGTGCCCCAAAGGCAGCTATGGAAATGCCAAGAATGATTCATGTACAGGTAATCTGTAACCTTGTGCAGAATTCCTTAAAAAACCTATCACATGTTATTTTTCTTCTACAAGTTAGGCTCTTCTTTGGCTACAGATTGTGCTGCAAGCCAGGGTGAATGAAGTATGACCAACTCCACTCTGTCTGGCAATCCTGCCACGCTTTCTCCGTGAAGTATCACTACATGCCGATCGGGATCTCACTCTGAGGCGGATTGCTTGCTTAGCATGTTCAGGGTCATGGGTTCGAGTCCCAGCACCAAGGAATAAATCAATCATCAGGGTTTAAGTAACCAGTTCTTTCTGCGCTGTGGGTCAAATTCAGGGCCTTGAACATACCAGAGGAGTGTTCTACCTCTGAGTCACACCTCAACACCTGTGCCAGAAGAGCTATTGGTGTTTATGGATGCCTGGATAATTAATATTGACCAATTAGAGCCAAAAACAGACATATGCTTTTTTTTCTTGTATACATTTAATAATTATAATCTGATTGAGAAAATAATGTATATAAGAAGTAAATATGTGTGTGTGTGTGTGTGTCTTTGAGTAAGAACTGTAACACTCCTGAGCCTCAGTTTCTCCCTCTGTAAGTAGGACCAAGGAGAGGGCTTGGCATATCCACATTTCCTTCAAGTCAGAGAAGTCAGCAGAGCAAGATCTACAAACTACAACAGAATTAACACAATGTTTCCAGCCTGAATTCTAACCCTTGCCATAACAATAGATTAGTTTTCCAGGAAATTTAAAACCCACAATCCACTTGTGATGTTTTGGTTAAATTCTGTTCTCGTGTAGAACCTTAACTCAAAGTGGACGCTGCGGTCAGCAGTTTGAATGAGCTCAGAATTGGATGTGCTTTGCTCATCTAGCATGTTCTTAGTAACATCTTGGGGATTTCCTCACATCGGGTCCGGCAGAACTAAAAGTGTTGCCCATCCAACCATTCTTAAGGCAGCGCATGGGCTTTCTGTGACCGCTCATTCAAATTCTCAACACCGGAACTTATGTCATCCTGTTATCCAAATACGTAGAAGAGCATATTCTGAAAAGACCTTCAATGGAGCATGGCACAGAAGTCTAAATAAGGCAAAAGGCGGGGGAGGGCCATTTTGAAGAATTCAAGGTTACACTCAGACCACAAAGCTTTCCTTGCTTGGTCATGAAGAGCCCATCCCCTCCAAGAAAATGTTTTCAGGATTCGGGAGAAATAAGTGGCTGCCGGAGCCAAGCACATTCCAGCGTGATGTACAAAGCATTCGTTGTGTGTACAGGAAAATCATAAACCCTAAGCTTTAGAGAGAGTTGTGCAATTGACAATCAAATGGAGCTTAAAGGGAATTACGAGGTTTTCAACTAAAGTCCTGAAATAAAGAAAGTAATATTTTACGGCAAAAAAATAATCGCAAATGTCAAGTTTAAATCACACACTTTGCACCATTGAGCCACTAGCTACTTCTCTAGGCTCCTTCAGTTCTAACACGGAGAAAGAGCAACTTTCATGCTCAATAAACCTTAAGAACTTTAGAAATACATTTAGGAACATAATTCATGTATTTGTGGCTTCCCCCGCCCTATGTGGCTAATTGTAGGGAAACATGAGCGAGCTCGGTTGCTTCTTGACCTCTTCTCCCATTTGCTTGCTTATTTATGAGTTCTCGTGTTTTTGTCTTTGAATAGGGCTGACACTAATTCAGTCATAAGAGACCAAATCAACATGGAAAAGCCTTCCGAATATGGGGGCTGCCTTCTCTGTTGTGTCCTGGTGTCAACCAGTTCTAGCTGGGCTTTGGGAAACTCCAGGGCAAAGGAACCTACCAGGCAGTCACCAACCAGCAGCCCCCACCAAAAGCTGGAACCCAGCTGCCCAGTTCAGCCGCTCCTGTCCAAAGCCAGACAGGTGGCGACCCAGATTGGATCTGCTGTTGTGGGAATGATTTGATTCACAAACAGGGTTATTAAATTTTATATGGAGACAGGCGAAAGTCACAAGATCCTGGAGAGAAAGACCTGATTCACATAAATTTATCTTAATAGCTGTGAATTTGGGAGCATAAAGCAGAAAAAAAATTAATGGAAAGGCATTTCACCTCCTCCGTCTGCCTGCTCCCCTCCACTCCTCTGCACATAATATGCCCGCGCGCACACATAGATCAACACCCGCCACACCATCCGCCCTGAGCAGGAGGAACCCGACACATTGATCCGAGCCTGTTTTGACATATAAACTCCAATTTGGCCCCAAGTCACCGAGAGTGGACATTGCCACCAACGGCTCTGACACTAGGTTATTTGTTGTTGCTGTTCGCTGTCCCTGTTTGCACATTAATCCAGTGACAATTAGGTGTCAGCGAGCGTTGTTTCTGCTTAGCTGATAGCCTTGGGCTCTGCGCTTGAAACCCTAATCAGGAGTGTAAACTCTGCTATATTTCAATTTGGAGAAGCGCTCTTCCGCTAAGAGGCCCCTGGCACTGCGATAAATAAAACGCCTATTTACTCTATTGCCACACTTAGACATCTAATGCACTTACTACCAGCCCCCTAATCATAGCCTACAGTTAAAACCGCCTATAAATCACTCCGTCCTCATCCTGCACATTAGTGAAGCCATTTTCCCCAAACCCCACAATGAGCACTGTTTCCTTTTCTTGTTAGTCAAAAGCTAGATGATTTTTATTAGGTTAAAGACGAGTTCACAGATGGTAAATCGCACGGAGAGAAATGAGCTGGAGAACAACGCTGCGCCTAGGCGGGGCGTGGGTGGGAGGTGGTCCCCGAACCCGGGGCCAAGGGACGCCCGGGGGCGCCGCGGGATTCGGCCCGCGGCCGGCGGGTCGTCAGGACCCGGTCTTCCCCTCCAGCACTAGCGGCACGCCCTGAACCAGCCAAACCCGCCGGGCCCCCCTCGCTCTGGCCTTGCAGATCTCCCACCACCGCCTGCCCGCTGGGAAGGGCTGGGAAGGCGAGGGCCCCTGTGCGGCCCGGCTCTGTGAGGTCCCCGGGGACCCGGCGCAACAAAAGCCCGGCCCGCAGCTCCTGCTCCTGGCCCTTCCTTTTCAATTCTCCCCCGATCTCAGGTGGAATTAAGAGGATTAAAGAGGCGAGTAAATGAGGCGAGTGTGCAAAATGACTCCTTTCTGAACCAAACGGCATGCTCCGTGCTGGGGAAATGAGATGCACATTTAAATCGCATCCATCCACCGCCTGCGGCCACCGCCATGTACCTGCCTACTTAGCCCAAGGGTTAATTAATTGAGGCTTCAATGCACTATTGCAAGAGCATTATTGCATTTGATACTCTACATCTGTGATTTAAAACTCTTTCAGTCCCTTGTCAGCAAGGGAGGGTTTTTAACTAGGAAATTAGCATTCAGATAAGGGAACGCTCTATTTGCTTCTGAAAGGAAGGAAATATTAAGGATGCTGGTGCACAAACCGGGCTGTCATATCCTGTCCCATCCTGGAGGGAGCGCGAGGGCCCGGCTCCCGCGGGAGCACCGGTGCCTGGGGCCCAGCTTCGAGCAACCTCTGCCTGCACAGTGGGTGGGCAGGAGGGGAACCCGCAGCCTGCAGGACCCTACTCCTCACAGCCTCCTCCAACCTGCTGGGGCGTGTTTGCCTCTGCAAAGTCTGATAATATATTTTCTCCCCTCTTCTTAGGAGCCGATTCTCCTTAAAATGCATTGCCACGTTACCTCAAATGCTGGCTTTCTGACTCCCCGGCAGGGTACAGATGAGGAAGTAACCCAGTTTAGGAAGAAAAGATGAGAAGTAAACATTGAAACAGAATTCTGATGACGCTTCAAGGAAAGAAGGATGAAGGCTGCTATTATCCTTATTCCTGCGTTGGCTTGAAGTGGCAGGCCACTTCAATACAAATACAAATACAAAGAACCTGCGAAAACTAATGATGGACCAATCTAAGTTCTGGTCCAAAACTAGTTAGACTCTTATAACCTAATCATACCGTAATATCAGCGGCAGACACATTTCCATGCAAAACCCAAACAGGGTTAGGTTTCGAACTCAAGGGCAAAAGCATAAAAAAGGGAACGGCAGCAATAAAACCTCTGTCCACCACTGGACAGCAAGGGCTTCCCTTCCCCAGCCTCTTCATGGCCAGTGGAATTTGGAAGACTTGGGATCCTTCAGTACTAAAACCCCCTGCCAAGTGCAAGGAGCTGGGACTTCTTGTCTTCTGAAACTCATGGGCCCTTCGCCCAATTAGGGGAAATTACATCACCTCCTGTGGGTTTTACCCAAGCCAGCAGTCAGCCTTGGCCGGTTCATCAAACCTAAGCCTGGGAGCTGCTTTTGATGGGGCCCATGAGACCACCTGTGTGGAGTTCTTCTTGAGCTACCAGTTACCCATGTCATCTCTTTGCAGATGCTCTCAACCCCGCTGTGATCATGGTCTCCTTGCTGTCTCTTCTCAGCATCATTAAAAGAAGAAGGACTGGGCAAAGTTGTCAATAAAACTAAATAATAGCCGGACTGTGTATTTGCCTTTGATTTCTTGGCTATTTCAATTTAGCCACAGTGCCAGCTGTTGGTTTATGTTGTTCCTAAGAACTGAGTACTCTTTAACCTTGTTACATGCATAGTGTGTCAAGTACTTGTACCCAGGCGATCCAGCATTGCCTCATTGGGGGCAGTCACTTCTCTGCAGCCACAAGCGGCGAGACTCGAGACTTTCCGTTGTTTGAACCCTGTTTGATATAATCCTTCGGAAGTAGGAAAATCTTAACTTGGTTTTCCATGTACTTTAAGCCATATTTTTTTCTGACTTGGCTCACATTGGGCCTTACGGGAAGGCTTTTCGCTGGGACATCAAGATCTTCAAAGCAGTAGACCACCACAGGAAGAGCACCCCGCGTTTGGGAAGAAAAGAAACACATACGTAAGCTGAGAGTTGATCGTATGAAATGGTGAAATTATGGATCTATATGCTCGGCATGTGGGCTTGGTGGACATTCAGTGGCATGAATCTTCTGAGTTTACCTGCTTTCCTGACGTGAGGGGAGAAGCCTTTCAGAGGACAAAAGGCCAACGCCTGGTACTGCAGGAGCAACATGGAGCTAAGAACCAAATGGCTTGATTACGATGCACATAATTTGAGCATCTTTCCTGGGGGTGGAGTCAGTCATTGTGCACCGGGAAAGCAAGTTCTGTCCAAAATATAATAAAGCAGAAGATGCAGGCGACATTCATCCTGGCAAACTGGTACCCAGCCAAAGTTTCCCTCAGTGAGAAAATGACACCAAATGTCCGAGGTGGCAGAGAATCAAAATGAACTATAAGATGTCTCTAGTTTACCCTCCGGTCCTTACTCCTTCCCACTTCGAGGAAGTCACCTCTCTACTTGGCTCACAATCATAGACCCCAATGACAGTCTCAGTTCCATTTCATAGGGCGAAGGAAAGGAAGAAACAGATTCTTCTTCATCACGACAGAACGTGGTGCCCCTGGTGCCTTACTGCCCGTCTCCAGCTTCCTTTACTCCACACCACATCTGAAGGAAGGTCTGTACAAACAACCAGAATGTCTACTAGTGATCCAAGGTATTCTTCCGAATATCTGGACTAGAGTTTTATTGCCCTGAAAAACATCATAAAAAGTAGGTGGTTACGGAGGGTTGCACAATGGTGTCGTGAGGCTGGAACTTCGCGGTCTAGAGAAGCGGTCCAGCAGCACTATGAGGTCACCCTCTGCAGGGAAGCCAGAGTCATGGGCCTCCACACGCAAACCAGCCTAGCCATGTGATAATAAAGTCATTTATCTATTTTTCAAAGTTAGCCTTGCAGGCTGTGATGGTGCTCACCTTTGACCCCAGCAGTTGAGAGGCAGAGGAAGGGGAAACTAAGAATTCCAGGCCAGCCAGGGCCACGCAGTAAGAGCCCCTCTCAATGAAGTAATGAATCAATGACCAGGCCTGTAATTCTACCACTTGGGAAACTGAGGCAGGAGAATCGGGTCTTCAAGGGTTAAAAGTCAGCTTGAATGAAATTTTGCCTAAAAAAACAAGAAAGAAAGGAAAGAAAAAAATCAATCTTATTTTTAGATAAAACACTGCAATAGGTTTTTGTTAATGGCATTCTTTTGATGAGTTTAATTCTCATGAAGGAATGAAAGACAGACAGACAGACAGACAGACAAATGGTCATCTCAGCTGAAAGGTTTGCTCTTTGCCTCACAGGGTTAGCTCCTGAGTGGGTATGTCACAAGAAGACACGGCCCTGTTTGTGGATCCGGCTGTGAACGTTTCTAGACTCCAGGGTGTGGCCTCCCTGCCGACCTGCAGTATACCAGCTTGCTCTGGAGCTTCTTTGCCAACCCCAAGGTGACAATGTTTCCCTACTTCTTGCTGGCTAGGGTCTCCCAGTTCAAAGCCTATTCATCTCTCCTTCTAGGGGGCGGAAGAGAAATGCTTCTGTTATCTTTCCCAAGGCCACAGACTCATGCGACACAGGCAAACCGCAGAGGTGACACCAGAAGACCCGCTAGGGAAAGCCAGAAGAAAAGCCCAGAACTGCCTCAGATTCCCTCTGGAATTGGGGGACATAAATGTGAACAATAAATACAAAGACGATTAGACAGCTTGGATGGAAACCTCTGCCAGCAAAGGCCGAGTAGTGCAGTTGCCTGATAGGTGTGAGGTTGTGGATTTAATTACCAGCAAACACACACACACCACATGTGCAACACACACACATCACACACACACACACACACACCACACACAAACACCATACACAACATATGCACACACACACATAAACACACACAACACATGTACACACCACATACACATACACCACACACCACACACACACCACACACACACATACACACATACCACACACACCACACATGCACACACCACATACATACCACACACATCACACATGCACACACCACACACATACCACACACACCACACATGCACACACCACACACATACCACACACATCACACATGCACACACCACACACATACCACACACATCACACATGCACACACCACACACACATGCACTACATACACACACAGCACACATACAACACACACCGTACACACATATCACACACACCACATATCACACACAGAACACACAGCACAAGCACACACCACACATACATAGACCACACATGCACACACCACACACACGTACACCACACATACACCACACACACATACGCACATACCACACACACCACACATGCACACACCACACACACATGCACCACACACATACCACACACACCACACACACATGCACCACATACACACACAACACACACAACACACACACAGCAATACATACCACACACACTACAGACACACATACACCACATCCACACACAGAACACACACCAAACCACACATACACACACACACCTAAAACAATGCTTCAAAAAAAAAGCAAACAGTAAAACAACCAAAACAACAACAAGAACCAGAGGGAAAGTGCCAGGATAAGGCAGAGAAGGGAAAACAGCGTGCTTTGATGAACAGGTTTTGTTGTCTTAGTGACAGGAGAAACAAATGGGACTTCTGCAGGGGAGTGGCAGCCATCTTAGGCGGTCCAGGATTCCCAGGCTAGGAGATGATTTCATTAGGCACACCCCTAAACTTGGTCCTGTTAGCAGGTGTAATAGGACTTTTTTCACTTTCATAAAATACCTTGATAACTGGGAAGTGCCAGTTAATGGCTACCTGTTTCAACTATGAATTTCACAAAGATTAATATACCCCGTTAGGTTTCTTAAGATTCTATCTGGAGGCCTCCCCGAGTCTTGGGTGTTTTACAGTCTCCGTGGGCAGGTGCCCAACTGAAACTACCGTTCAGCAGCCTAACTGTCATCTTCATCTTCTCCTGGCATAAAAATACATATTTTTCCCATAATAAAGATTTTTTATAATAGCAATAAAATAACTCCAGAGAACATGGTTGTCTTGAGATAGCTTAGCTGTGCCTGGTGTCTCATAACACCCTGGGGATACAGCCCATAATACTCCCTCTAGCTGCCTCGTCTTAGCTTAATTAAGGAATAAAGCCAAAAGGTCATGCTGGAGAAAAATGTAAATCTTCAAAACTTTCCATTCTTGACCCAAACTCCGTGTCATAAAAATCTCAGTTTTCTCTGGAACAAGCAGTCTGCCTACCCTGACAACTCTGAAACACTGGAACTTGCCACTTCTCTAAAATACGCCTCTGACACCAGGCAGATAAATCCTGACTTCACCCCTGTGCCTGGAGTTATGTTTCTGCCTCTTTTGACAGGGCCCTGTGGAGCATCTGCCTGTCCCAGGGAGGGGAGAGCGGGGAGAGCTGAAGCCAGCTCCCTTGGCAAACGCCATTGTCCGCCATGTCTCCATGCTCAGAGTATCGATTCCTGTTCAGATAGGAGGGGATGGGGTAAGGTCTCCTTGTGAGTCTCAGAGGAGAAAATGAATACGTACGTAAATTCCTCTCTCTGGCTTGTTTGCTATTCAGTTGCTGCTGGAAATGCAAACTATGATTTTCGGCTCCAATCATGTTTTGGGGTCACTGATTACTGTCTGTCATAATGAGTGAGTTGGTTTGGACATAGGTTTTGTTTACTGGCGCTTCGATGATCTGCGATGGAGATTTACAAGCTATTGCATAGGCACGGTGCTCAAAACGCATACTTTTGACCCATGACACTCACTTTAAACAGGAGATTTTCAGCCCCTAAACTGATTTGATAGCGCTGGTACAGTGCAATAATAAATATTATTTGTCTTCAAGAAATAGGACCTGCTCACATTTGTGGCTGTGCTAACTGGAGGAAAAGAGCTACCGCATTATGGGACTCGTTATATGTCATCTATGTCTCTCTTCAGTGAGCAAGCGGACAGACAGATGCTCTGTTGATCAATGGATGCTGTGATAGATCAATCAATTGATTGGGATCCAGATAATACGTATTTATGGGAGACGCGGAATGAGTTATTTATTTATTTTTCTAGCAAATAAAGAAGTTCCACCTGACTTCCATAAATGCGAATGGATGGTAGGTCGGGAGTTGCCCCTAGAATCTTGCTGCAAAAAAGAAAATTCATTTTTCTTTCACTTCCATATCCAGTAGATATTATGGTGCAAAAAACTGAGATGTTTAAATATTTGATAAACGTGGGCAGAGCAATGCATTGCTAGCACCCCAGAGTGGCCCAGCCGTTCTCGGGGAGATGGAAATTTGTCTGCATACAAATGGAACTGTTTTGTAATTCTGGTCTTAAAATCAACATTCTTTTTTTTTTCTCCTCTTCCTTGTCTATTTCTTTTCAATCACTACCCCACAGGGCTTGGGTTCTTGCTGGATGAGATCTGTGCTGTGCAAACAGTCAACTTTACCTTGTTAATTCATCTCTCACAGGTGCCCAGACATCTGCAAGTTCCTCTTAGCTTTTATCATCCAGAAGCAACTACCTGGGGATCAAGGGCTTTGCTGCTCCTCCTCACTGACCCACTTCTTATGTTAACCTCAACAACAAACAAACACTCTTTTGTAACCTGGAAGCCTCCTCAACGTGGTCTGTATTCACTTTCTGCAAAAACCACTGGCCCAAAAAAACTAAAACAAAACAAAAAAGCTGGAAAAACAACAACCAATAAGCCTCTGGCCCGGCTATGTTGGTTTTGGTACCCAGCTCCGAAGCCCCAACACGGAATTTCAGTTGAGCAGAAAGAAGTAGCAGACAGAAGGATGTCAAAAACGGAGGGCCACTTCATTGCCAAGTGGGATCTAGACGGACACTAGACTCCAAGGGCGGAGTATAAAAGAGAAAGAACAAAGTTTCCTCTTCTATTTGTGTGTCCCTCCAACAGCCACGTCACCCCATCCGGCCTCCATGATGCTGAAAACCTGCCCACTGTTGCTGCTTCTGAAATCTACAGAAGGCAAATGGAACTCATAAAGCGAAGTCAAAACGAGGGCCGTGTTTTGTCAAGACAGGCTCACTAGATGATTAAGAGCGGATATCAACAAGGATCACACCGTGAGGTTCACTCTGCAAAGACGTCATTGGAGAGGTTTGTGTTTAGAGTTATTAAATGGATAAATACACTGGCGGATATGACGTGTCGGATAAGACAGCCTACCTGAAAATTAATTGTGACATACACAGAAGACACTGTCTTTTTGTCTGCTTGGAGTATCTCAGCATTAAGCTCCACCTAGTTACCTAGTGTCCACTCCTCTGGCTGAGTAAGGTCAGCAGAACTAGGGAGTGAAGGATGAGACGAACTGGGAATGGGGGACTCACACCTCTTTAGTAAAACATCTTAAAGGAATCTTGTGAGAAGGCGATCTTTTGCAGTCTGCAAACAGCTTCTATTTGCTTCTTACTGTGTTAGGTCCTGATGGCTGCTGTAACAAATTACCACAAAGGTAGTGGCTAATGGAAGACAAAGTATGGTCACACCACTCTAGGGGTCAGAAATCTGCAATCCATTTGAGCTGGTGTCAGCTTGGTGGTCACTTCAGAGGGACTCTATTCGAGGTTATTTCCTGCGGCATCTAGAGCTGCATTCCTGGCTCATGGCTCCTTTCTCCATCGAGTTATAGCCTAACATTTTCCCTCTGATTCTGCTTTTGTCGCATGGCCTTCTTCACGTCTGTGTCAAATTAAAAGGCATGTCGTTCTTAAAAGGTCTGGTTTTGATCCTGAAATTAACCATTTGAGAATAAAAGTCATTTGGCCCCTGGACTCTTGGACTCTTGCTTTTTAACGTCCTGGTCTATGACTGAAGAAGCTCACTTTCTCTGAAATTTTCACGAGCCCAGACAAGCTGGGTTCTGCAGCTTTGCAGCACGTTAATCCTGCCAGAGCCCGCATTCCTGCCTGGCACGGAGAGGCATCTGGTACGGTCCGGGCTATAGATATTGAAGTTTATTTTTGTTTGAGAAACGGACAGCTTAATTTCACCTCAATTTGGGACTCAGAAAAAATATCCGTGTTTGTCAAGTAGAAAAACACAAAATTGGTTTTTTTAAAAAAAGGAAACAAAATTGTATTCTCAAGCTTCTAAACTGGTCCGAGTGAGGGACAGGAGAGAGCGGGGAGTTCTACACTTGACTAGCGAGCGCTTCCTCAAATGGCTTCTGCTTGATAATCTCACTTTTTTTTTTTTCCCTAGACAGGGTTTCTCTGTGTAGCTCTGACTGTCCTGGAACTTGCTCTGTAGACCAGGCTGGCCTCAAACTCACAGAGATCCACCTGCCTCTGCCTCACCAGTGTGGAGTTAAAGGCGTGAGCAACAATCTCACTTTTTAATGTCCCTGATTGGAGATGGCTGGGCCCCATTTGTGAAACACTTCGTGACTTGAGAGTTGGGGTGAATCCTGAAAACAGGGGAGTGTGGGTTGCTTGCTGTTACAAATACACTCTGTTTGAGGAAAATTTTTCACAGCGGACCTTTATTTTAGCACCCCGAGTCTTAGCCTCCTGGGGAGGAAGTGTGTGAGGACAGCTGCAAGCCACACTTTGTGTCACCTGGATCCTGTCTTCTTGTGGAAAGCAGGAACAGACAACCCCCTTCCCTGGGACACTTGCCCCAACACAGCTGCTGTGGCCCCACATAGCTGCCGCGGCCCCCACTGGAAAATGGTATCAAACCATCTAATTCTGCCCTCCTGTCAGCCTGATAGGGACTCCGAATGCACAACGGGCCCTTAGCTGATTACCTTCAGGTACCGTTAGGACAAGTTCAAAATTTGCTAGCAGCACACAGGCATTGGGAGTGAGGTTCCTCAGGGGTGGGATTTTTCTAGTTAACAGGGAAGGGTTTCTCATGTCACAGGACCTACAAAAGGAGGAGGACTCTGGCCGTGTTTACATTCTACAAGAAAGGAGGGCGATCACCTAAAGTGGGGAGGCACGCTGCTCCCCCCAGTCTCAGTGGGGTAGGAGGGAGAGGCAGCCCCTCTCGGCATCACTCTGCCTCAGGGCTCCTGAGCCACTTCACATGTCACCCTCCAGTGGCTCTCGACCTAATTGTCATTTTCTCATCATAACCCTCCTCCCTCACCCCAAACCCAACACTGAACGCTGCCCCCTATTCACGAGTCTCCAAAGCGCTCAACAAAGGTGAGTGCTGTTTTCTATTCTGTCTCTTGTTTTCCATTTTATTCTAGAAGGGAATCAATTAGTCGGGTAGAGACCCATCTTCCTCCTTTGAGGCATTCGAGCTTAAGTAGCTCAGAGAAGTACTACCTCAATATTTTATTAAATGCCTGATTGTAATGTTTTAAAAGGGGGAGCGAGAGGGAGGGGCAGACAGGCAACTTTGGAACAAAACTAGGTCTTTGAAAGACCCTCTAGGGTGAGCTGTTTTTCCACTCGGGCTGGGCTGCTGTTCTTTGCTTTTCTCTTTATCTGCACACTTCCACCCATTAGCTGAGAAAGGGGCGTCCTTACAGAACGGCAACTCGCTAATGGCCACAGGAGCAGCACACACGACACACCTTCCCTGAGCTCATCCTGGGTCTTTCCGGAAGCCCGGGCCAAGGTCCCTCCATGGCTGACGCTGGTGTAAATGAAGCAGAGCCCGTGGGCACCTTGGGGTGTGGACAGAGAAGATAAGCCCCACACAGGTGCTGAGCGCACCCCTCTCTGGTTTCTCACCGCCTGGCACGCGGGGGTGTCTATTGATCTGTCATATATGGGCACGATGGTTTGTCCCTTAGCTGTGACATTGATCAGGATGTGCCTGGAGCTCTATGAAGTGTGTGGTGTGCCTAGGGAAAGGGCAGAGAGTCTTCTACTCTGGGTGGTCTCCAGAGAAGCCCAGAATCCCATTTCAAAAGGTCAGTAGAGTTCCTTCAGCTTGCTACAGGGCGAAAGTCTGTTCTTAGCTTGGCATTTTTCTGTCTTATTCTTGCACTGAGGTGTGGGCCCTTAAGGTCAAGGATATCACGTCATGATCCCTGCAGGTCTGGGTTGGACCCCACTGGGTTGAGAAAGTATCGGATACTCACTGCAAGGAAAAGCCAGGCCAGGAGCTCAGGAGACAAAGCATACACTCCAGTAGCAAGGGAACATATTTAAGTACACTGACTGCGTCACATGTGACTGCCCACACAGCTCTGTTCCCTGGAGCCCTCAAAAGCCAGCAGAAGTTGTTCCAGGCCTGAGGATGGGACCAGCAGGTGAGGAGCATGAGGCTCGGTTAAGTCTGATAATCTGCCTTCAGGTTTATTCTGGACCCTTCAGCTGGGCATCATGGGAGAGACTGAAGATAGAGTCCTGGGTTGTCCGTCTGCCATCAGCTGCAAGCATGGCCGGGTTTATCTGGGCAGTGGTTGCACATTTTAATCTGGGCAAGCTGAAGCGTCTCGGCATATTCAGGAGTGTGTGTATGGAGTGGAGCCTCCTCTATGCCGTAGGAATTTCAGGACACTTCAGTAAAGAGTGGAGGAGCCCTGGCTTCGGTTCTGCTGCCCCGGTCTGTTCTCTTATTAATGATGATCTCCTGTTGCCTCCCTAGCTGTGGGCTAGCAATGCCTAAATGAGATGGCGGTCTGAAGAATTTATTTGTTGTATGTGTGTACAGATGTATGTATGTGTGTGTCTATGTATGTATTTTGAGACAGAGTCTCATGTATCCCAGGCTGACCTCAAATCTACTCTGTAGCTAAGGTTAACCTTGCTCCTCCTGCTTCCAACTCCCGAGTGCTGAGACTACAGGTGTGCACCATCACACACAATGTCTACACAGTAATGGGGACCAAACCCAGAGGGCTTCCTGTATGCTAGGCAAGCATCGTCGAAAACGACACCCCAGCCCCTGAAGAATGCTTACTCGTCACTGTCTCCCTGATGGGGGCTGCGCACTGGGATACAGGCATGAAAAGCGCCACACTTTCTGTGCGATGACTTCCCAATGAGAAAGCCTTTTCCTTCCCTATCTATTTACAGACCCCTATCTGCCTCCCATCAGCCAACGCGTCCTCTGCTGCCACCAGCTCTGTGCAGTTGCAGCCAAGGCAATCAGATTAAATGTCCTATCACCCAACATTGATCAGATTAGCAACCTTGTAACTATTCATTAATTGCATTTTCTCTCAGAGCCCTATTCAACTCAATACCGAGCGCATTGTTCGTAGCATTAAAAAAGTAAATACAATTGGGATGCTTGTTGCATTTTAAAATGAACCAGCTACTCCTCTCTCGAAACAGGGAATAAAAGGATAGGTAGGTTAATGAAATGCTAATTTTCTTGGGGCCAAACAATTAAACTAGGCAATTTCCCAGGAGAAGGAAGATTTCTGTGAGGGCCTTTCAGGATTCTGGTTTCCTCTGCACTCCTGGAAAGTTCCCGATACCTCTGGAAACATGGCCTCCGTTTTTGTGTGGTAGAAGTATAAACTACACACAGACCCCAAAGGTGTTAAAGAAAAAAAAATCGTCGTATTTATGATGACTTCAGAAATCTCAAGGGTGGTTGTACAGGGGTCCAACAGCGTAGGGAGAGGAGAGTTGGCAGATTGTGAAGGGTGCTTCCCCCGATGGGTGCCCGGGACCCAGTCAACCAGACTCCCTGACAGTAAATGACAGTGGCACACAGGCAGAGGAGTGCTGTGTGCGTCAGCTCCTCACCCTCATCCCTTGACATCATTTCTCTGGGGGGGCATGCTCCTGTGTGAAGAAACAAAGCCCTGGGCTGGAGAGAGTCGGGATAGACGCCACTTACTGGACATGGAGGCTAGTGAGTGACAGGCCTTCACCCAACTTTCTGCGAACCCATCTAAAACCTCGTGGGGCCAATCCTGGGTACTCCCATTTGTTCCACTTCAGGACACGTAGCGTTCGGCCGGAGAGGCATTGACAAGAAAAAGTTACTCTCTAGCTAGGAAAGTTCTCCGGCAGTGAGGTCTGACAATGGTGACTTAGCTCAGCAGGCCACAGTCTGAAACAAAGGACTCAGCACACTGGGTTGGGGGTTTGAGGAAAGACCCACAGATGGGGCTGTGTACTATATCCAGCATAGCCTGTTTTTGGAGATGTCTTCAATTTTCTTTTTTTTTAAAAATATATTTATTTATTTATTTATTTATTTATTTATTTATTATGTATACAGTATTCTATCTGTGTGTATGCCTGCAGGCCAGAAGAGGGCACCAGACCTCATTACAGATGGTTGTGAGCCACCATGTGGTTGCTGGGAATTGAACTCAGGACCTTTGGAAGAGCAGGCAATGCTCTTAACCACTGAGCCATCTCTCCAGCCCCCTGTCTTCAATTTTCTAACGCACTTACATGACTTTCCCAGTCTACTAGTGGAGAATCCTGGTTATTAGATCTTTTTATATAAAACACCAGCAACAGTGTTTGATGAGTGCCGGGCGCTGGGCTAGGCACTTCATCTCACGTAGGGAATTTTCATTTCCTTCATCATGAATTGTTCTGAAGGGAGATGGAGAAGGAACAGGGGAACTCCCTTTAAAAAATTCCTGTTTATGTATTTATTTGCTTATTCAGAGACAGGATCTCACTATCAAGCCCTAGCTAGTTTGGAACTCTCTATGTAGACCAGGCTGGCCTCAAACTCAGAGGTCCTCTGCCTCTGCCTCTGCCCCCACATCCCCAGTGCTGGGATTGAAGCTGTGTATCACCACCACACTCAGCAAACCGGGGAAATTTTTTCTTGGCTTGGGATCCGTGCAGATTTCCACTTGGACCTGCTGGCTCCCGCTGCCTGGCTGACTTGGGAGCAGGCACTGGCTTCTCAGACGACACGTTCGCTCATGTTCTCTCATCTGGAAAATGTGAACGAAGACAGCGACTCTCAAATTCTGCTGTTAGGACGCTAGGAGGAAAAGATGTCATTTGAAAATAATTAGCCCAAGCCCAAGCGGAGGAAGCCTGGCATCTATGGCTTTTAAAACAAGTCACTATGTCACAGAAACAAACAAGTACAATCAGTGTGAGCCTATTCTTCTCCTTCCCCACCTCACTGTTTTCCACGTGTCTTTATTTCTTAGAGCCTGTGACCCACGTGTGCACAGTTCCTCTCTAGAACAGGTTGACTTCAACTAAAAAGGCAAGAATTGCTCAAAAAAGAAATCCTTGTGACCATGTAAATGTCAGCTAGCATCTCACTGACAGAAATGTCCCAGGGTTTCTGTGCCATGAAATTCTGCCCCAGTGGTTAAGTCCATCTTTCCATGGCTGCTTAAGGCATTTATTCATTGTGTACATGTGCACGTATGATCTCTGTGTCTGCTGGCACATGTATGGAGAACAGAGGACAAATTTCAGGAGTCTGTCTCCTCTTTCTACCATGTGGGGTTCAGGGATTGAATTCTGGTTACCAAGCTCCATAGCAGCGGGCAGGTAGACATGTGCTGGTGTGGTAGCTGAGGGCTTGCATCTAATTCAAAAGCTGGAGGCAGAGAGAGCCAGATGCTGGGCCTGGAAACCCACCCCCAGGGGCACATTTCCTCTAACAAGGCCACGCCTCCCAATCCTTCTCATGATAGCCCACTAACTGAGGACCAGTCATTCAAACATCTGAACCTATGGCGGTGGGGGGGGGGGGGACATGCTCATTGAAACCACCATACCCACGTCCCTAAAGTTTCTACAACTTCTCAAAGTAGGGCCATTAGCTAGGGACCATGTGTTGGAAACATGAGTCTGTGGGGGGACACGTCACATTCAGCCCACAGCCCGGTGCTGCTAGTGTTAATATCCGGGGCTCTCCAAAAACAGGGAGTAGCGCAAAGCAGACCCGAGCTTCTCCCCTCACAGGGGTCTGTGCATAATCCGCTTTACACTCCCAATACAGAAAGGCACTAGGGAAGAATGTGGGGATTTTAGCTGACAGGTTATGGGAATCATCAAAAACCAAGCACGATAAAGAGGAGCAATATTTATGGCACATTAAAGCCTCCCCCGTTATTGGTTAGTACTCCCCTCCATTGTTTAACTGCAATTGGTTCCACTTTCTCAGTGCGATTTTTATACACGCGAGTTAAAAAATAATGCGGCCTGCGAGTCAAAAGTTAAAGACCACGACAAGGCCTATTAGAATAACATTACACTTCTTCATTCCTTGTGCTTACTTGGTCAATTACTAATTATTTCTTTTTTTCCCATGCAACAAAATAGAAGCCATAAAATCTTTGATTTAATGAAAACTTCTTTACCAAATAGGTCCTCCAACTCTGCCGAGGTAATTTATCTACCGCAGTAGGCAATGACCTTTTGTGAGTCACGAGTCATTCCTCACTCCTAATGAGGTGTGCCCAGATGCCAACCCGTGTCTGGACAGCCCCCTCCACCCTGAAGCAGGCTGGGCTGCTCCCGTGCCTGACCAAGGCTCTGCCTAGCTCCCCATGGTAAACCTGCCTAGGCGGGCATCTGTTCCCTTTCCCTGAGCTCTGCTCTTCTCTGAGGAAGACAGAATTGCATGCGGAAGATGCTAACAGACGCCTCACTATGGTCTGGGAAGAACATAGTTCCTGGCATTTAGACAGAGTGGTCTCTCAGTTATGGGAAAAATAAGCAGGTTCTCTGACTCCTATGGGAGCCATGCTGTGAGGCTGTGGTCTCCAGGGAGGTTCTGAGAGAGGAGTCATCTGCATAGCTGCTTGTGAATTGTGATGCATAACACTGACTGTCTATTTTAATCTGAATTATGACTTATAGGGGATTACTAATTACATACATGGCTCACTAGTTACACTTGAATATTTATGGCTGTTCTGCACCAATATCTTAGGTGCGTAACTGAGAAGCTTAAGATAAAAAATAAAATGACTATAGGTTTCATTATTTTCTTCCTGTTTACATATGGATTTTCTTAGAAATCTTCCCAATTTCTGGGGCTTCAGAGGGAAGAAAGACATGTCCGTGATTTGGTCCAGAGGTGATTGCTACAAGGCCAGAAGGAACTGCAGTGGAGTCTGGGCCATGTGGCCTTCCGCTGAGCTCCTGCCTGCATATGGCCTGGGTGAAGACTGGTAACTGCCCAAAGAGCAGGTTGTCCCCTCCCGCCTCATTCCAGCCTTGCAGTGTATTTCCATGCTGTACTGGAGACGTAGTTTTCTTTGGGCTGCCAGCTAACAATAATGACATGGAGTCTTCTTATTAATTATGAAAGCTTGGCCTTAGTTTAGGCTTTTCCCCAACTAGTTCTTACAATTCAATTAACTCATACTTTTAAATCTGTGTTCTGCTTTGAGGTTTGGTTACCTCTAATCTGTACTATATGCCCATCTTCTTTAGAGTCTTACTGGCATCTCTCAGTGTCTCTTCTTCCCAGAATCCTCTCTGTCCCTGGAAATCCCACCTAACCTCTTCGTGCCTAGCTAGTGGTTATTCAGTTCTTTATTAAATCAGTCATAGCAATATTTCTTCAAACAGTGCACAAATATCCTACAATATTTCCCCTTTTATATAAATAAAAAGAAAAGATTTTAACTCTAACATAGTAAAACTATATACAATAAGAACAATTACCAGGTAAGAATTGCATTTATAATGTTCAGTCTATATTTGGCAAATTCAGAGAAAATATTCCATATCTTTCTTATCTTGGTGATTCAAAAGTTTTGTACCTAATTTGCATCCTATTCTAACTTGTATTACCAACTAAAATCTATCTTTTTAGATCTCAAAACATTTCCTTAGATAAACAACGTAAGTTTTTATGTCTCTCAACTTTATACACATTAGACCTCTTTTATGAGTTTCTTTTCTGAATTTGGTAACAAGAAAAATGGTAACTATAATTATCTAGTCTTCAACACCATCAAAGACCCAAGAAGATATAATACTACCCGAGTAAACAGAAGATGTAGAGCTAGTAACTTCCAAAACTATTGAAACAACAGAGACAACCTGGCTGCCTGGATAGTCACCCAAATTTCCCTGTAACACAAATGCTATATTCTGTAGGTCTCTGAAGTGTTTAAAGACCATCTATATATCTAAAATATCTCTCTGTTGGATCTTGAAAACATACCTAACATGGTTACAAATTTGAATGTTATAGATAATTACTAACCTACATTTCTTAATTATCTTAAACAGTTTCTAATAATAGCCTTTAAGGACTCGATCTTTACATTATATTTTTAAAAAGAGTTGCATAGGCACAATACCTTAAACAAGAATAGAAACATATATACAGTATGTTAAAACAAAAATAACCTTAAATTGTATCAATA
This sequence comes from Alexandromys fortis, assembly GCF_014885135.2. Classification (NCBI taxonomy): domain Eukaryota; kingdom Metazoa; phylum Chordata; class Mammalia; order Rodentia; family Cricetidae; genus Alexandromys; species Alexandromys fortis. The sequence goes on from NW_026067964.1 coordinate 5,544,398, forward strand.
TACAAAATACCTTAAACAAGAGTGGAAACATATGTACAATATAATGAAAATAACCTTAAATTTGTATCAATATACAAAAATCCATACCAATGTAAAATATTTGAGACTAGTAGTTTTTTAGTACAAAAGTAGACTTAGCAAGTCATCCTTTTATTCCATCATTTCTATACTATATCCCCCTTTTTTCCCTTCAGAAAGAGATCCTTGAGTATAATTTCCTTTGTTCAGCTGTTTGTTCCTGACCATGACCAATTACAACATGCAACCAACTTTCCTAAATGATGACAAATATCCATAATCCACCAAATAACCAAAAAACATCCATCCTGCCTCTTGGAAATGTGGACATCATGTTCTCTAGACTGCTTCCTGTTGTCTGGGGATGATAGTTTCTTTAGCAGACCCTGAGAAAATAGGAAAAATGGTCAAGTCCTGGGAGAACTAGCTGTATTGGTTTTTTTTTTTTTTGTTTAGTCTTTGTATGATAGGAAAATGTCATGCTTATTTGAATTCCTGGTTGAAGTAATCTGTGAGACTGGACTACTGTGTAACAATCTTTTATTTATACAGTGTGAATGTATTACTCTCATTGGTTAATAAAGAGCTGATTGGCCAACAGCTAGGCAGGAAGAGGTTAGGTGGGATTGTGGACAAAAAGAGTACTGGGAGAAGAGGGCATAGTCACCAGAGACGCAGAGAGAAACAAGATGAACATGCCATGCTGAAAAAAGTTACTGTCACATGGTAGAGCATAGATAAGAAACATGAGCTGGGTGGCGGTGGCACAGCTGGGCAGTGGTGGCACATGTCTTTAATCCCAGCACTTGGGAGGCAGAGGCAGACAGATTTCTGTGAGTTTGAGGCCAATCTGGTCTACAGAGCAAGTGCCAGGACAGGCTCCAAAGTTAGACAGAGAAACCCTGTCTCAAAAAACCCAAACCAACCAAACAAAAAAGACTCACAGTCTCATGACGGCCATGGTACAGACACACACCTCCCAGCCACTGCCTACCAACTTAAATCACCAGCATGAGCCCTGCCAATACTCTATGAGCTAAGCCACATGGCAGTGGGGGGGGGGGTTAAGTTTTGCTCATGCAGACAGAAAAGATTACAGATATGCAACAAAGACAGATCCAGACCCCCAAAAAAACCACTAAATGGGCTACAGTATGTTTAAAATGTACAAAGGCTTGGGAGAGAAAGAAGGAAGAGTATAGACAGTTATAGAAATAATAGTTTAAAAATAATAAAGTTCTCTGAAAAAAAAGTAAAGTAATATAAAAAATCCATATAAAGATGGAAAATACACAGGGAGTCTAGATTCTGATTGTTACTGTGTTGTCTTTAAATTTTTGATTTCTGATGAACAAACAACAGCTGCTGAGAGATACTGTATTATAAAAACTGCTAAATTAAACCAACTGACCTATTTTAAAAATGTCTTAACTTAAAAACGTAACTCAAAAAAATGTACTATATTGGTGGAGAGGTTATACTTTTGTTTCCACAGGAAATGAGAGGCTATGGATTCATTCCAGGGTGATATGGATCAGGTTTGATTGGCAAAGACAGGCTGAAAATCTTAGAATGTTTCTCTTGCAAGTTCCTCAAAGTTCTGTACCCAGAACAACTTCAGCGCTGCCAGATGAGATGGTCCAACATCAACTATTCCAGCCAAGACTTAACCATTATTCTGATTTTTCTTATTTCTCCCCAAAATGCTGATACCCCCAGACAATGAGGAGAAATCTAGAGAAAACAGCATTCACATTTCCAAAAGATGGGTTAAGGATGTTTCTCTTTGTTTGGGGGAAGGGGTGGTTGCATATTGTTACTTGTCATGGTCAAGAAAACACTATTCAAAAGAGTTTAGATTCAGAAATCTCTTTCTGAAAAGAGAAAGGTGGGTGTAGAAGTGCTCAAAAAAAAAAAAAAAGGTGATTACTGAATCTTCTTTACTCCCAAAAGCAACCATTAATCTCCAAATATTTTACAGTGGTATGGATTTTGGTTTATTGATACAAATTTAGTTAATTTTGTTATACTGTAGGTATGCTTCTACTCTTGTTTGAGGTGTTATTCTTTTTAAACTCATTTAAAATGTAATGTATAATTAAAAATACAAGTTAGTAGTCATATATAATAATCAAACTTCTAGTCATACTTGGTATGTTTTGAAGGTTAAACAGATCTATATAGATAGATGGATGGTATTAAAACACTTTATAACCTACAGAATATGGTATTTTAAATGTTTCTAATAATATAAGGCTTTTCTTGACAGTGAGACAAATCTACCTATGGTAGAACCAATTTACTCAGAAAAGATGATGGGCATCAAAGAAACTCCATATGGAGTTTGCTTTCTTTATGGCCAAAGCTAGTCATTTGGGCAAAGAAACTGCCCTTGCCTCAATTGCTGACAGTTACTGTCCAAACTGGACCAGCAGTATGCAAAAAAGTGACTGCCGAACTTTTCCAAGACAAGGTAGAACAGTCCTTCAAAATTCCTGTTTCAGAAAAAAATGTCTGTCAGATATGCTAGGCCTATAGGCCAAAGATAGATGCCCCAATGTTACAGAAGAACTTTGGGTGACTATCCAGGCATCCAAATGTCTCTGTTGCTAGGTAGTATTATACCCTTCTAGGGTCTTTGATGGAGGTAAAGACTAAATATTTAGACCTAAATTTTTCCTTAGTTATGATAAGAGGTAAGTTAGGTATAAAACTTTAGACTCACAAAGATAAGATAAATAATAGAGTATTTTCTCTAAATTTGCCAAATATAAATAAATTGGATATTATAACTGTAATCTTTGATAACTGCTCTTGTTATATATAGTTTTGCTATGTTCAAATTAAAGCCTTCCTTTTGAATTAGACAAAAAGGGGGAATGCTGTGGAATAATCTTTTTGTTTACTGTAAATATGTATCACTCTCATTGGTTAATAAAAGTTGACTGGCCAATAGCTAGGCAGGAACAGTTAGGGGGGACTTATGGACAAAAGGATTGTGAGGAGAAGAGGACATATTTACCAGAGATGTGGAAGGAAACAAGATGAACGTGCCATGCTGAAAGAAGGTACCACCATGTGGTAGAGCATAGATAAGAAATATGAGTTAATTTAAGTTGTAAGAGCTAGTTAATAACAAGCCTAAGCTATTGGCTGAGCATTTATAACTGAAAATACATCTCTATATGGTTATTTGGAAGACAGCAGTCCCAACGAAAAACTGCCTACACAGGACCATCTCAGTTAACAGTTCTGAAGCTGTTTTGGATGTAGAATTTTGTGGAAACTGCAACAGAGGTATTCTGAGAGGCTGGATCAGCTGAGACACTTATATTCATTGGTGTCTGGTCCTTTTTTCTGAAAGCACATAAAATTTTAAAGGTGACATATATTAATGCATTAACACAAGTATAGAATGTACAGTGTACACAAGTAGATTAAAAATTATTCTTTTGTTCTATGTTTGAGTAGGTAAAACTTTGTGCTTGTTTGGACTATATAACTAAACTTCTATCCATACCATTTGAGAGCATGAAGACTCTGTAACCAGCAAGATTTATCATGGCTCATCCAGTCTCAGAGCTGCTCCCATGTAGAGGGATCAGAAGATATGTCACCTGTTCCGTAGTCCTCCTTGGTTTCTTTTTTCATGTCTGTAGCCAAGATTTTTCAGAAGTCTCCCCAATCAAATCTGATCATTAATTTTGAAGAGAACCATAACTTTTTGTTTCCTTTGGAAACAAAGGCACAACCTCTCCCCCATGCAACAAAATTTCTGACATCCATTTTGAAGTTAAGACATTCTTAAAATATATAGGTTGGTTTAATTTAGTAGTTTCCATAACCCAATGTCTCTCAGCAGTTTTTTTTTTGTATATTAGCATTTAAAAATTCAAAGTCAATGAAGCACCATATAGGATCCAGACACCCTGTGCATTTCACATCTTTAGGTGTTTTTTTTAAATAT
>NW_026067964.1:5548405-5580595 GCF_014885135.2 Alexandromys fortis
ATAACTTTCTCTTTAAAGAGTTTTTTTTTTTTAAATGATTCTTTTTCTATGACGGTCTGTAACCATCTTCTTTCCTTTTTCAGCATCTAAGCACATTTTTAAGCATAGAGTATCTGTTGAAAGGTTTTCTGTGTCTGGACCTGACTTTACTAAGCACCCGTAGCATTCTCTGACTGCATGAGACAAATCTCAAACTGCCATGTCATCTGCTGTACTGCTCAGCTTAGTGCCTGGCACTGGCAGCTGACTTCAGCTCACAGGCAGCACCTCTGTACGCCAAGCACCAGCCCGAGAGACTGCAGGACTAGGAAGCCACATCCGACTCCTTGTCTAGAACTTTTCTTAGCTTCCTCAGGTCCTGTGTTTGGATATTTGAGCTTCCACATTGGATACTATAGGCGACTGATTTTTTTTTTTTTTTTTTTTTTGGTCAGCCAGCTCACAAATAATGACAAGGAGATTTAATATTAATTATGAAAGCTTGGCCTTAGTTTAGGCTTTTTCCCAACTAGCTCTTATAATTTAAGCTGTATTTTTAAAATCTACATTCTCCCTCGTGGCTTAGTTACTTTAGATCAACTGTACCATATGTCCGACTCCAGAGTCCCACTGGCATCTCTCCAAGTATCTTCTTCCCAGAATCCTGTCTCTGTAAATCCTGCCTAACCTCTTCCTGCCTAGCTATTGGTCATTCAGCTTTTTATTAAACCAATCACAGCAAAATATCTTCACACAATGTACAAATATCCCACAATGCTCTAGCTACTGCTGGGGGAGTGAAAATATTTGCAGATGGGCAGTTCTGGAATTTCTTCCAGAATGTTCTATGATTCTCCTTTTACAATATGTGGCAATGTCGCGATGCTCAGGCTACAGAAACACCTGTGCAGGCTTGGATTCTTCTGTCTACCCTGTTGGGGACAGCCTGTGACTTTCACACCGGCTCCAGATAGGGGAGGGTTTGTCCTGTCTTGTCAAACGTCAGAAAGAGACAGAAGGCGGTGCTCCATGCTGCCTTACCCAGAAGAACATTCCACGGAGGCCAGGGCTAGAAGCTTGTAGGGACAGGCAGAAACAACGGAAGACCATGAAGGAGAGCACTAGGCCAGACACATGCCAGTCTGACCGGTTGCTCCCTACATCATGCTTGGACAGCATATGAAATAGTGAGAAACAAATGATGTAAAATATTCAAACTTTGAATGTTTACTCTGGCTCTGTTAGTGTGTGCATTCACGCTGATTCAATGACATTGTCTTTGAGTTTGAGTTCATGCAGCTACATGAAGTAAATTCTAACCTTACAGATAAACCTACAATCTTGTTTTGTTTTGTTGTTTTTGTTTTGTTTTTTTCAAGACAGGGTTTCGCTGTGTAGCCCTGACTGTCCTGGAAATCACTCTGCAGACCAGGCTGGCCTTGAACTCACAGAGATCCACCTGCCTCTGCATCCTGAGTGCTAGGATTAAAAGAATGAGCAACCACAGCCAGGCATAAACTACAATTTTTATGAAGAAGGAAGAAGAAACCTAATTCTTTCCAACAGAAGATTTCCCCATAAACCTTAACTGTCCCATTGAAATTCAAAAGAGTCCAGGAAGAACTGAGTGCTGTGTTTAGTGAATTAAATTCCTAGATAACTTTTTGCTTCTGAGATCAGCAAGCTATCAAGATCACTAAGCTTAGGCATTTTTCGAGAAATCATCTCCTGGCTAGTATAGAGAGCAACTCTAGGACAAACCCCAGCCTCTGGCTAGGTCAATGATTCTGTTCCAGCCCTATCTATGACTGGGTGAGGCTGGTAACTGTGACTCACGGGGGAAGCCACTGCATTTGACACAGAAAGTGATCTCTGCCTTAAATCTGTCAGGATGGCCCTGTGACCACTTCTGCAAAAACCCTTGAGGACAAAATTTATTGTTATGCCTCAATAGCTTTTTGTTCACCTCCAAAACAGGGGTCCTGGGTCATGCTAACGACTGCAGAGAGATAAAGCGCTCTATATTTTATTAAAAAGGACCCCTTAATAATTAATCAAATGTGAAATTTGTTTTCCATCACCAGCACTAACGCTAAAGTGCTGGTCGCCCGGTCTTTCCTCTCAGCCTGCTTTTCCTTTTAAATCACCCTCTGTGGATTCCCGCGGCTGCAAAGCACATGAGCAAAAAAAAAAAAAAAAAAAAAAAAGCCTGATTTATGACTTGACTTTCTAAATTGTAATCACACCTCTCGGCTCCTCCTGGAGAAGGGTTGGGGGATTCCTGTCAGATAAACACAGGAGACTCGGTTCTCAGGTCCTTTAGATACACTGCAGGGGGCCATGAGACCACTGGATAGTCACCTCTCCATGGAGGCCAGACCTCAGCGTGGCGCCCCGGCGACTTCATTGCAACCCAAAGTGTAAAGGAGCAAAGAGCTCAGAAAGAATGGCTGTCCTCATCCCCAGCTAGGCTAAAAAGGGGGCCCCCCGGCAGGACAAAGACCTCAGCCCCGTGGTCCATTTCCAGGCAGCCAGCAATGGAGCCAGATCAGCTTAGAATATGGGTGGTGTCTTGGGGAAGTCGGAGCCACCGACAGACACTAAGGAGTGGGTCACTGCTGACAGATTAACACCAGATAGCGGCCACTGTTGGGAAAGTAGACTGTGTGGGATGTGCATGGAGTTGAGCTAAGGAGGAGCTTCCGAAGAGAAGAGTCGAGGAAGAAGGAGGAAGGAGGAAGGTGGGGCGCACAGCTGAGAGTACAAACCCAGCGCTGTGAAAGCCGAGTGGGCGGCGGGCCGGCCGGGAAATGCATGGAAGAGCAGTAACCGCCGGCAGCGTCGATATTCTCCCTCTGAGCACTAATTACATTATTAAGCAAACAGAGCAACACAGGGGCCGAGGGACGGAAACATGTATTCAGGATCCAGCCACTCTCTGCTAGGCTGTAAACAAGCGTGTTTCCCAACCAAAATGTGCTACTGGGCACTTCCCTTAACTTCCTGCATTTTAGAAGAGGAAGTACTGTCTTCTACACAAGCCAGCTAGAGCAGTCCCCTTGCTGTTCGTGAGCCACGGCCAGGGCGGTGGGACCCTTTCGGGTGGAGACGGAGGTCTCAGGAGGTACAAGATTTCAGGAGCAGCAACTTGCAGTTTTCTTGGCTGCAAAGAGCACGCATTTGCTAATTAGACCTTTGCTAGACACTAGAACCCAAATCTCCTTTGATCTCCCTAAATCCAGTCTAAAGAGGTGGGTGTAAACACAGGATTGGAAGAAACCAGGAACAACATGGAAAGGATTTGTATGCGATAGGAATAAATCTGTTTTAAAAAAAAAAAAGTCTAAGAGGAGCACACAGAAGGGAACCTGCAGCAGGCTGAGCCAGCCGGCTGAATGGCAGAGAGAATAGAGGCTATTTGAATACTGATGTGGCCCTCACTTTCTTCCATTTCCATTAATGACATGCTCATCAAGGGCAAACAATGGGACCGGCTGCCGGCGCCTGTCACAGTGTGTGGGTGCTGGGATGCCAGGCTGTCATCCGGGGCTGCATTTAGAGACCTACGCGCTAATAAGAAGTGCTCTTTGCCGTCAATGCAGACAGGTGCTTCCTCGGCTGGGACATGCTCCATTCCCTTCCCCCTGAAGCCCACCCCCCCCCCCGCCCCCCTGACAGACACCATGAAATGCACAAATTAACAGCCCCATCATGTTGGGCTGCGGCTGCCTGCGGTGAAAGCAGAAAATCAAGTTGTCACCCAGGGTACAGCGGTACAGCCGCAGCCTCATTTCTCTGTGGGTGCCCTGTAATAGCAAGTGCCAGACAGCTGGCTGGACGGGAGGCTTTAGATTAAGGCCTGATGCACTCCGACCAGAGAAGTGGTCGTTGCTGCTTCCATGGGAAAATTCTGGAACAAACATCTGGAGGGAGTAAAGTTTCCCTGGGGCAGAAGAGTCCTTTGCTCCTTCCAGACAGGAAAGTGCCAGGTCTGAGTGGCACTTCCTCTCAAAACCAGAAGCAACAAAAACAAAACAAAAAACAAGCTCTCCAAGCCTCCAGCTTTAACTCTGCTGAGAACTTTACTAGGGACTTAGAGTAGGTGACAGTCAAGAAGTCAGCCAGGATTTCAATGGTCCAGCAGTCTGCTCTGTCAACACAGAGAGTCCCCAGGCTCCAGCTTCTCACAGCCAGGCAGTAGGCCCTCCTCCAGAGCACGAGGACTCTCGCTTGGATGAATGCTGGTAGCCACAATCTGCTGCCCACAGCTTCCCTCCCAGCTCTAGACCGGTCTGCCCTGCCCTACAGCTACTTCTCACAGAAGAAGAAATTTGAACCAAGTCTCAGCCTCCAGGCTCCACAGTCACTGGCTCCGGGTGTATGGTGACCTGTGCTAGCCTGGGCTAACATTTGTCCTGGTCAAGTGTACAGAAGGAAAGAAATGGGGAACCCCCGCCCCCCCAAGCCCTTCAGACTCCAAGGAGTTTAATGACATAATAGCCCAAGAACTTCAATATAAAACAGGAAGAGCAACTAACGAAACTTACAACATAAAACCCCCCTCCTGTCATTTTTATAGCTCCAGTATAACACTCTATTGAATTTATGCGCTACCTAATGACTACAGAGACTGTACCTGGAATTAGAACCAACTCAGAAGTCTCAACTATAAAGTTTTTTCTAGCATTACCCCCATCCTTCTAGCTTTTCCCATCCTCTTCCTTTAGCCAAGGGACATTGCCCTCTTCAAATGTAGGCCTGAGGTAGAGCACGCAGCTTGCTAGTAAATCTTGACTTCCTCCAGGGCTAGGGCCATTCATTCCAAAGCCTCCGATGCATTTTGGAAAACAAACCTGTAAGTCTTTTCTTTGCATAAAGCCTGTCAAATCGAGAGCTCGCCAAGGACATACCTTGGCTGTTCCATTATCTGTAACTCCACGTTGCAAAGGCCTTTCCAAAGTGGAGACTATACTCCCCTCAGAAGTTGGCGCAATGCATCTGCACCCAGGCGCTCAGTGTGGGAATGGGGGGGTCTGGTCAAGTTTTAGTGATGGGAGAGGTGGGATGTCCGTCACTTGGCTAAGCAGCACACTTGGCTCTGTTTTCTGTTTCCATTTCACTCCTTAAGTCTCTCTGCTCCCCAAGGATTTTTCTGGAGGGGTAATAAAATAAAATGGGTGAAACAAAGCCATAAGCCAGTTAAGTCTGAAAGACATGTCACCTCATCGAACAGGAAGAAACGGGCCATTTCCATGCCTAAGGCTGACAGCAACGCCTGAGCTGGCAACAGTGCTATTTCACTTGATTTATAGAATAATGGGGTGACAAATGACGACAAAAATAAACTTTTACTGCACTGAACTGCTCCTTTATTTATGAAATTTGGCCAAGTAGTGAAATCTTTTATCTGCAAGTTGTAACACGGAGTGGGAACGAGCGATTATGGTGTGGTAATAGCAACCCCGCGACGGAGGCTGAGTCAGTTGGAAATGGATTGGGGTAAAATAACAACTGCGCCATGATAAATGTGAACAGCCCTTTGCTGACAGATGATCTAACAGGTGTTCATAACAACTATATAAGAGGATTTATTTATGACCAGCCACAGCCGCAGCTCTGTAAATCAGCTCCAACAGCTGCACTCCGCTGAAACCAAGTCCCTGATGGGGGAACAGAGCGAAAGCCCAAAGAACACAATTCACTCCAGAATCTTAATCATCAAATAACATTTTTTTTAGGTAATTACAGCACCACATAGAAATCATGATTACTTTCAATTAGAAATCTGAGCTGTCTATAACTTTGTTTACAAAATATTTTTATTTCAGGCTGTGTAGCTTGGATGAAGACCGAGCCAGAAATGAAGATGCTGGGGTCAAGGAAAGAGCACCTGGGGAGGGAGATGCAGTTTTGTGTGATGCCACCATGGGGCCCTTCCCACTAGCTACATTGTTAAAATGCTCAAAACTTTAATGGAAGGGGAGGATGCTGGTTTCCCCACCTTCTCCGGCAGGGCATGCCCACTCTGGCAGTCCCATCTCCTGGCAAACACTCCTTGTACCATATACCGTTCATAGCCAAAGACGAAGACGTACAGGAATGAGCTCGGCAGAAGTGGGCTACAAGCTGGACCAAAGGGGGTCTACCTCATTCTTTCTTCACCGCTCTGCCATGGCAGAGTCTGACTTTTTATTTTTGTAGGTTACATATTTTTAAGTAAAAAAACAAACAAAACAAAATAGCCAGGTGGAGGCACAAGTCTTTAATTCCAGCACTTGAGAAGCAGAGGCAGATCTCTGTAAGTTTGAGGCCAGTTTGGTCTATAGAATGAGTTCCAGGCCAGAAACCCAGCCTCAAAAAATCAAACATATATATTTTTTTTTTTCAAAAAAGCCAGGGTTACATCATGAGACCTTGTCTCAACCAAAAAAAAATTTTTTTTCACAATGCCACGTCTTCTTGCATGCCCACACTCTTACCTCCCTACCCCTCCCTCCTCATCCGTGCAAATCTACCAAGTTGATGTCTATTCATTTTCTTTTGTGACCCACTACTGAGTTTAACTAGGGCCATCTGTGTGACCACGGGTTTGAAAATATTCATCGGAGCATGGTGGGCTCGGCAGAAGGGACATAACTAAAGGCAGTAGCAATTCTCCCTAATCTATATCAATAGCAAATATTTCAGAGGTAAGGGGTAGGGCTCTGTGACCCCACCCCCTTCCTTGATTGAGTGTTAATAGGGTTGGTCTTGTGGGCTCCACACAGTAACTACCGTTGATGGGAGCGGATGGGTGCAGTGGTCTAGTCTAGAGGACGGCGTTTTGAAGCCCTCCATCCTATCTGCTGGCTCTTCCACACTTCCTGCCTCCTCTTCCACAGTGTTCCCTGAGCCTCAGAGGGCTGGTATACGTGGCTTGGTTAGGCTGGGACCCACAGTCCTTGCTCATGCAGTTACTGTCTTAACAGTTCTCTCCTCTTGCCCATAGAGATGGAGTCCTCACTTATCACACTGCTCTGAAAACAGCAGTGGCTGGCTGTTCTAGTGGGCAAAATCAGAACTCCGCTAGATACAACCCGAGGAAGCTCACCTCTTAGCACTGTGCTTTCTCCAAAGCAACCTCTCCATCTCCTCTCACCTCACGCCGTTGACGAACAGTGATGATGTTGACTTGCTCTTCCAATCACCCATATGGCACAGGCAGTCGTAGGCCTGACATAAATGAGTCTATTGCTTTATGCATGGTCAGCAGAAAGGTTTTCTGCGTTTAATCTAGACCTTTGATGGGTCTGGGCCTCAAAGCTGTAAACCAGTGTCAGCCTATGGTTAGCGGCAAGTTTGAGGTTTGATTTTTTTTTTTTTTGGTAGTACTGGGGACTGAACTTGTGGCCTTGCCGTGCTAAGCAAGCGCTCTACTACTGAGCTACACTCTTGGATGAGGGTCTAGGTGCTTTGGTGCACGCATGCATTGACTGCATCAGCTAGTGATCAGATGTTCAAGGGACTACCCGTGTAAAACTGGATCCACAAAGACAAAATGACTCGCAGAAGATAGCATGTCCAAGGGAGTATGTACATCCCATCAACAGTGGAAAGGCGGACCCCAAAGGCCTGCTTCTCCCAGCCTCCACCTTCCACTGTTAGCAGAGCTCACATTCCCCTTCGTGGATGGCATCACCCACACCTTCTTGAACTGGGGTGGGTTGGGGGTGGGGCTAGGCAAGACAGAAAGGAACATAATTCCGAGGTGCATGTCAGCAATGCTTTCTGTATGAAGGCATTTAACATTTCTCTAAGACATAGCCCCAGCGGAGAACATTAGATTCTTATTCCGTGCCTGGAGACTGTTCTCTCCTCAATGATGTACCATTTTCAGGACCCAGATTATTGCCTCAGGCGAGGCCTCCCGTCACTGACTGCCTCGTCCCCTTTACCCAGTGACACAGGTGCAACTTGGCAGCCACTCCACTGCTTCCTGGCAATCCTCACACGCCACCCCGGCCTCACAGCTGTTCCAAGTTGAGCGTTCGGATGATCAGTAGTCAGATCATAGACTTCTCTTCACTCGGGAACACGGTGGCAGAAGGAATTAGATGAGCACAAACCCAAACGCAAGTGGCCAAAACGGAGAGCAAAGCGCTGTTCGCTGTGAGCACTGCTTGTCAGGGAGGGAGGGGACTGGGAGGCCCCAGAAAGAGCCCTCGGGTGCATGGGAGGGCAGGCTTTTCTGTTGATTACGGTTCTCAGCTTATAACTAAACTATTACATGACAACTTGTTTTTCTCCCAAATCAGGGAAACAGTGAAGGCGACTATGGAGACCTTCTCAGCATGGAAGCCGAGATGCAAGGCAGAGGGGAGGAGGAGAAGGGTTCAGAGATGAGGGGATGAGGGACTCACTGAACGCCAGCCACACACGACGGAGCAGAGCTGAGCCAGGCTCGAGCTGCTCTCAGCGATAGCATGGAAGACAGTGTTTCCAAGCTGGGCTAACTTGGGAATGGCCATGTGCCATTTCTTTGTTGTTGTTGTTGTCTTCTTTTTTTCTTTTGGTTTTTTGAGACAGAGTTTTTCCAGTAGTCCTGGAACTCACTCTGTAGACCAGATTAGCTTTGAATTTACAGAGATTGACCTGCCTCTGCCTCCTGAGTTCTGGGATTAAAGGCACACGCCACCACGACCTGGACTAATATGGATTTCTTTATTGCCGATTACAGTGTAGGTTTCTTTCTCTTAATTATCTGTGTTTATTTATATGGGCAGCATACATGTGTGTCACTGTGTGCAGGTCTGATGAACCCTTGGAAGTTGGTTCTCTTTCCACTGTGTGGGTCCCAGGGATCAAGCTCAGGTCATCAGGACTGAAGGCAGGCACCTTTACCTGCCAGGCCAAGCCCAAGCGTAGGTTTCTTGGAGAGATGTGTGTGTGTTAAGATGTGTGTGTCTGATCACACCCATGAAGAGCTCAACAGTCTTTAGACAGGCACAGCAGCAATAGGCTTTGCACCAGATCACGAGGCTCTGGCTTCCTCCCTCTTTTGTGCAGAGTATTTTCTCCCTTAAACAAAGTTTGCTGCACAATCAGAGAGACAGTCGAGACAGAGCTGAAAAGGCAAAAGACCTTACTTAGGTTTTCTTTCTGCTGGTCCACTTTTTTACTCCTCCCCACCCTTGTATTACTCAGCATTCTGACTTCTTCTTCTCTCTGAAGTAGAACAAGTATATTCCCAACAATGGGAGCACAGGCAACCTGTCCGGGCACACTTGGTAGTTACTCCAGTTATGCTTGCAGGTGATTACGGGCTGGGGGCGTTGAGTGCAGCTTCTAAACCTAATATGCTCACTGTTTCCATCCCCTTCTGGAGTAAAATAATTCTACAAAGGAACTAGACTGGCACCAAATACGACAGTCAATATGAATTTCACTCTGAGGGCTCTCCTTTAAGATGGGTGTACAGAAAAATGTCCTTTTAAGTGAACATTAAAATGGGGAAAAATACAGCTAGAATTAAGAATTCAGCCTTGACTAATGCTACTTAATGGAATAGTTTAAAGGAATCACAATTTCTATCAAGTTAAAGGAAATATGCAGCAAGGACTCGGGGCACTCACAAGAAAAAATCCCAAAGCTTGGGACATCTGTCATTTTTTGATTTATGTGAAAAATATCTTAATATTATTAAACTACCAAAAGCAAAATTATTTCAGCTAGTGGTTTACATTACAGATAAATACCAGTTTACTACCAACTGATTCATACTATTTATTATTGATGATACTATGTACTATTGATTTTTAACATATATTTAAAACAAGTCCTCTACGTTGTCTATGATGAAACACAGACCAAAATACAGCCCTGCAGGGTGAGGGTTTATTTGGCTGACAGGCCCCTCTCAGTGTATCGTGGAGGGAAATCGGGGAAAGGAACTGAAGCAGAGACTCTGTGAGGTGATGCTTAACGGCTTATTTCTTTATATAACCCAGGGTCACCTGCCTAGTGTTGGCTTTGTACACAGTGGGCTGGGCCCTCCAACATCAATCACGAAATTACTCGATGTTCACCCCAAAGCCAAGGTGAAGAAGGCCATTCCTCAGTTGACACTTTGTACACACACACACACACACACACACACACACACACACACACATTTTGGGTGTGTGCGCTGCAGTATAGTGCACACACCAGGGCAGCGGGCACGTGAAGGTCAGAGGACAACTTCTGGGAGTTGGTTTTTACTTTTTCACCTTGTTTCTGTCTCCACTGGGTGCCTCACACCAGCCGGCCTGCAGGCGTCCAGGCTTCTCCCGTCCCCACCCCTCAGGTCAGCACACAGGAGTGCTGGGTTACAGCATGTGCTACTGAACTGGATTCCTATGAGCTCCATGGATGGGAGGCAGGGGTCAGCACCTACTGGGCCAGTGGCTCTCAACCTTTCTCAGACTGTGACCCTTTGATACAGTTCTTCATGTTGTGGTGACCCCAGCCGTAAACTTTTCATTGCTACTTCACAGCTATGATTTTGCCACTGTTATGAATTGTAATGTAAATCTCTGTGTTTTCTGATGGCCTTAGGTGGCCTTAGGGGTCCCTACCCATAGGTTGGGAACTGCTGCAAGCCATCTCCCCAGCCCTAACACAGGTTTTAAATATGAAAATTGGCAGCCAAAAGTAACTTATTTGAAAGTAAAGTCCTACAAAACTTCTTGGTTAAAAAAAATATATAAATACAGCGGGGCGGTGGTGACGCACACCTTTAATCCCGTCACTCGAGAGGCAGAGGCAGGTGGATCTCTGCGAGTACGAGGCCAGCCTGGCCTTTCCAGGACAGGCACCAAAGCTAAAAAGAGAAACCCTGTTTTGAAAAACAAAACAAATAATACACACACATATATAATTTGACAACACCCACACACAAACACACACACACGAGACTCATGTTCAAAGATGAGCCCTGAGACAAATAAGAACCTTTCTATGTTGTGACATGTACCTTCCCACCCGATGACAGCAATCTGAAAATAGCCTGATAACATTACAAAAAGTTCCTAAAAATCTAAGGTTCTAAAGCCTTGGAAATGGAGCTCTTAACGGGATGCTGATGGGACTGCAGCCTACAAAGGGGGATTCTGGGAGTCAGAACCGTTACAAGGTCCCAGAGTGAGGAGAACATGAACTTCCAGGGCGACATGGTGAAGTGTTGCTTAGCAACAGAGATGTGTTCTGGGAAATGCTTTATCATCGTGCAAACACAGTGTGTTCTTACACAAAATAATACGGGTATGATGTCAGCGGGTGAAAAATCTCACAGAACCACTGTGACTATGTGAAGTGTGACCACCCTCTTCACTCTCAGTCACTGCTCTATTTTGGGAACAGAATTTTGTTGTTGTTGTTTCTGGCCTGAACTCACTTCAATCTTCCCATCTCAGCTTTGTTGGGATTACGGGTGTATTTCTGACTAAGAATAGAAACTTTAATCATCTTCTCTACTCTTTCCATTGTATAAGCTTAAACCTGTAGTTTCCCTACAGCCTGTCTGCTCTTCTTAATGTGATCCATTTTCTAACTCATGTATGCTCCAAGCTTCAATGTCCCCCTTCTGTTTTCTTTTAAATCACATTCTCATTAGGCTGGAGCTACAGCTCAGCAGGGAAGATCACCCACATTAGTGATCAGGGTCACGGGTAACTCTGGCTCCAAGCAGATCCCATACCCCTGGCCTCTGAAGGCAAAATGCACCCCTCCCAATAAGTGCGCATAATTAAAGTAATAAAAATAAATTTTCAGATTCACTGTTGACAGGCTGGGTGGCACAGGTTTACTGTCCTTGGTACTTTTGAGTCCGATGTGGGTGATGACTTGAGCCAGTCAGCGTCCCTGACACAGTGAGCGCGTGTCTAGAACTGCAGAGAACTGAATGCTGTCACGGTGGCACGACTCAGAGGGAGCTAATGAGCCGGTATTACTCCAAACACCATCACCTGTGTCACAAAGGCCACTGCAATCTCAACCGTCTTTTAAAAGGTCCATCAGCCAGGCATGTTGCTACACATCGGTAAGTCCAATGCTTGGGAGGTAGAGGCAGGAGGATCACAGCAAGTTTGAGGCCAGCCTGGTCTACACAGTCAGTTCCAGGCCAGCCATGACTTGTCTCAACAACAGCAACAACAAAAACAAAATATAAATATAAAAACATCAGAAAAGTTTCCTGATTCATACAGAAAAATTTTAATGATGATGGTTATTTGCTTAAGTTAGCAAGTAAAATAAACAACCTATAGAAAGATGCTTATATATACACCATGCAGTTTACTAGCATATAATTAATTGTGTGCTAGTTAGTCTTGATGAGAGCTGGGCAGGGAGACTTTTAAAGGAAAAATGAAAGGATTTATTTAGCAGGTGTAGCAGACATGGTAATCAGATCTCTAAGATTAAAACTGCACAGAAAGAGATGTCTTTACACACAAAAGGCTTGGTTTGTTATTAAGCACTTATTAACCACTCTATAGCACAATCTGAAAATTTATCTAGTTTAGAGAGCTAAGTGCTGATGCATGCCTGTCATACCAGCACTCAGGAGCAGAGGCAGGAGGATTTCAAGTTTAAGGCCAGAACAGGCTGCTCAATGAAACCCATCTCAGAGAAGTAAAGAGAAGAGCAAACCCAACAAGACACAGTACCTTGTTGGGCGCAGTATTTCAATAACTAAGTCCCAGGAGTCTCCAAAGTGTGACCGGAACAACTTAACTTGGGAATAAAGAATTTCAGCCAGCGAGAGTCAGGAGAGGCAAAAATGCTAGTTTATTTATCTATTATTCAGGAGTAACTTCATGATGACAACTATCAATAACCAACCACAATATGAGGAAGTTCAAAGAAGGAATTTTGCAGAGACCTTTTTTTTTTGCATTTAATTTAAAAAAGAATGCTATTTCCTTTTCAGATACCAAGCTAAGAGGCCATTTAGACGATTTCCTTTCAGCTTGCTACTGAAGGAGGGGTGATTCCCAGCACACTTTTAATATCTGATTCACGTCCATCATTTTCAAAAACCAGAAGGGAGATGAGGCCAAAAGAAGTCGGAAGGCAGAGGAAATGCTGCATGGATTCAGGAGTTGGAAAAACCGACAGTAAAATATATGTTCTTTGGTTAGCAGAGCGGAGAGGGAAAGGACTGCATACATGATAGACACACAGCAGCATTCTAAAGCAGGGACAAGAACGTCAAGACTGTGCTCTTCCCCGCGGCCAGATGGAAGGGCTATTATTATAAATGAAAGGCAGCAGTAGTGGGTGCCAGATCCCGAAGCCCAGATGTAAGCGGGTTACCCCTGGGACAGGACAGGTTTCAGCTCCCGCAGCAGAACAGAACCAATCAGGGTTTTCTCGGTGTTTATGATAAGTTGGGCTGTGGAGCCTTCCTTCAGTTCCACTGTGACTAGCATCAATGACCCACTGTGCACAGTTTTAGCTGCAAACCTGCAAGAAAAAACAGAAGAGAGACCTTTTATCCTGAGAGGGAAAAAGAGGAGACAGCATACGTTCAAAGAGCTTTAAAGTAATTCTTTCTTAAATGAAATAATTGATTGAAGGTTCCCCACACCTAAAGCCAAGCATCCCTAGGAAAATCACGAAACTGCCAGCCTATGCTGACCACACGCAGGCCACTTTAGTGTGTTTTACAGACAGAAACAGGAAAAGAAGCCCATCTCACTCATTGGCTTGAATGGCAGACGCATGAGGGTTTTCTCCTTACGATACACTTGGGAAACAACCATTCGCCTGACATTCACATTCACCATGCCATTTTAAATATGCCGCCGCATCTTCCTTTTTAAAACATGTTAAGAAACGGTACCTTCTCAAAGAGCTTGTAATTTTAATTCCTCATCTCTGAAAATGATTATTCAAGAAGCTAGATAATTTCATGTATATTATAAAATTCATCTCAGTGAAGTCACTCATGTAAAAAATATTAAAATTCAATCTCTATTGCTAATGGTGACATGAAACAAAGTCACATAACAGTCAAGTACCACCCCATATCCTCATTTAATATTCAGAACATTGGATCCTTATTTTTGCTTTAGGATATAATGGGTAAGTTGAGGTCTAACATGCTATTACTAAATTCCAAGACACGAAGAACCTACTAATTACATGGAATTAAAAGCAAAACTAGCCTTTGAGCACTGCAATCGGCTGAAAAGCTGCCGAGGGCACAATGAACTTCTGTCAGTCCTGCTACTTCATTCTGCATGCACAGGGGGCTCAAGGCTGGGAGGGAGACTGGCACCCCCTTCTCTGCTTCCATCTCTCCCTCATGGACGATGCTCTGCACATGCTGGGGGGAGGGAGTCTGACTGCAGGGATGAGTGGAGAAGAACAAAGTTGCTGCACATGAGCTTTTGAAAACACTAACAAGTGTGGAGCAGGTCTGTGACCTGCTGTGACCCCACTTTGCAGGGCCAATCCCCTTTCCCCTCCCTGGATGACACGTGTCTGAATCTGAGCCATCTGCCTCAATTTGCGCAACATCTTCAGCCACAATGGCACCCAGTTAGCCCTGACACAGCTCACAATACATAAAAACAAAACTGCCGCGCTGACAGCATGCTGTGCACTCTTCAAGAGCAAACCAACTGGTCAGTGTCTCCTGCCTGACGATTAGCACGGGTCTTGCACAGCGCCCAGTGTCCTCGGGGATCTGTTTAATTACCATCAACAGAAAAGAAGGAGTTTATCAGGAGGCTCTCAGAAAACTTCACTCCCGACTTAATTAAAATATTAGCCACTTAAGCAGGAAGCAGATTCTCTTTAAATGAAAAGTAATTTCTTTTTTGAGTTTTTAAAAATGACACCAAGATCTTATCTAACACATTAGAGTCTTCTTTTTAAGATCCTAACAAGCCACATTTGGGCCAAATAGAATGATGAAAATTAGTTCTTCAACAATTAGAATAATCCAACGAGAGAAGAACAGATATACTCTTCTTACTTGGCTGAAACTATGAACTGCACTCTGACATCACACAGTAAAGCGAGAGCTGATGGCTCGTTAGCACAGCCCGTCAGCAATCTCTCTAGTCATCCCACACATCTTCAAACATGCTGGAAACTGGGAGGAACTGGAGAGGCAGTTCCTGCAGAGAACTAGTTTAGGAGTGTAAACCACAGCCGTGTTTCTAAGGTTTTACAAGCTTTCCACACACACTTTCTGTGCAAATGCACACGGGGCTAGGCACTCTGGGCACCTCACTTTCCTTTATGGGAGAACAAGCTGCTCCCTCACCTCTTACGGCTCCTTACAGAGTCATGCATTTCTTTTGCCCAAATTTAAAAATTATCTTTATGTAATATGTGTCTGTGTGGGTCTATGTGCATGTGTGTGTGTCCCACCAAATCTAGACAAGGGGTGGGATCTCCTGAAGATGAAGTTATAGCCAGGTATGAGTCACCCAATGTGGTTGCTAGAAACTGAACTCAAGACCTCTGGAAAATCAGCGAGCGTCCTTAATTCCTGAGCCATTTCTCCAGTCCTTGTCTAAATTTCAGAGGTGGTACAGCTTTATAGGAGAAAGGTATTTCTGTAGTTTGCTAAGACACAATGGCTCCATATTCCCATTCGTCTACTCAAGTTTCCCCACAGACTTGGTCGCCATACCTGTAATTCATCCAACAAATACTTCAACAGAGGCCTCTATTTCTGACAGGGTTCTAAACATGCAAACAATAGTCTGCTTAGCCCTGTATTTACTTAGCACTGTGCCTGGGGACCTCAGAGGAGAGACTACGCCTGAACTGGAACACAAAGCACTGTTTGAATTTCAGGCCGCAGAGCCCCAAGGCACATTTTATTTCTCTTCCATTAAAAACCACGAAGAGTTAATGTCACAATAACACCAACTAGGCAAAGACAAATGTCACTGTGTTCACAGAGATTAAAATTAGTATTTGGGGCATGTTTTTCAAATCCTGTTATGAAATTTTGGGTGTCTGAAAGAACAGGACCATGGAGCGGAGGCCTCACTTGAACTGCAGGAGCCACGCCTCCAAGCAGGCAGCTGTGTTCGTTCAGCCCACAGGCCGGAAGATCAGGTGTCCTGACATGCCCACTTCAGTGCAAAAGGAGCGTATTTAATTGGAACATGGCATGATCACAACTGGCTTCTTTGGGTCCATGCAGGCAAAACCACTCCCCAAAGTTGCTAATTATTTAAATTCTGAACAGCCATGTTTTAGCATATATTTAAGTTAAAGTTATGGGAAGAATACTATAAACAAAGCTAGAAACCTTGGCTGTAAATACATGCAAACTTGATGGGTGGCATCAGGTTTTCAGTACTTGGTCTCAAACAAGGTCCTATTGTGACTTTTTTTCCAGGAGTCAGGTGAAGTTCTGGTCACCATAAGTAGCTACTGTTTATACCATGTGACTAGAGGTGGGTGCAAAGTGCTTACACAAACTCATCTGACCCAACGAGGTAGGGGACTGACAGAGATGGGGGTGGGCGTTGAAGCACACACAACTGCAGGTACTTACCTGGGACACCGGACCAGTACATGGCAGAGCAGGGATTCAAACCAAATACTCTGAGTCCAGGTCACATACAGTTTCTCAATAGATGTAAAACACTCAATATTTGTTTTTAATTAGTCAACAGATGATTTTTCCTATGTACCTAGCATGTGTAGTTTAACCTATCATTATGCCAGAAACCTTAAGATTTTCTCCTTTCAAAGTTATGTGCTTATTTTGTATATTCTGCAAGTCAAAAGCATCCTGATTTAATTGTCATATTTTTAATCCTTGCTCTTACAGATTAAAAAATTAAAATACTGTCTACCTATTCCTTCCAAAGTCATCAGCAAAGACAAATATAAAATCTTTTTGAGAAGAGCTGTAACTGGGAGGGAGTACCAGGAGAGCAATCAGACCTGGAAACCAGGACCAGGACAAATGAGGACAAGAGTGACGACGGGCAGAGATGCACCGTCTGTGGACGACGGCTCCACGTTATTAGAAGGACAGCATCTACATCCTTTTCATTTCATCCTAATATTAAGCACTCCCTGTTCATAATCACCAGCTGAGAAGGTAAACTTGGGCTACGTGACATCTTACTAAATAAATGTCTTGTCCGTTAGCTCTAGCAACTGACATTTAGTCTCTGTTGAATCCTTAAGATTCACGAAAAGGGCCAAATAAGCTCAGGCTGTGACCTAAATGAGAGGAAAAAAATGTCTCACACTTTTAAAAAGTTATTTTCTAACTATTGTGGGAATGATGAAACTGGTCATATAACAATAGATCCTGAATAAATATATTGCCTGCAATTCATTTAAGTTTGTGAGAAACTGGATCATAAATGGGCTTTATTCCCCCTCAAAGAAAGGAAGTGCCACAGCTCAATTGTCGCAAGAAGTAAACACAACCGCACAACATGAATGCATGTCTCTCAGAGGCGGCCTCCACCTCACAGCACCCACAAGCGAGCTCCTTATGCAGAAGCAGACTTGCCGCCCTAACGACAGCTTGACGACATGCTTTTTCTTCTCTTGGATAGTCTTCCTGCTTTCTGGTTTTTCTATTCTGAGTTCAATTTTCTTGTGCTTTCTGTTCTACTGGTTATCAGAAGCTGTGACAATGGCCCACTCAGGCTCAAACTTTTTTTTCTGACTCTGTACACGAAGCCTTCAATTACTGCCTGCTGAAGCAGACAGAATCCTATTAGTAAGAGACGATCACGAGATGCCCTGCCCTGCCCTCGCTGTATAAAAATAATTAGTCCAAAGTTGACAAATGTGTAATGAAGTCGCACAATCATTATATGTAAGAAAGCCTGGCTTGAAGGAAGCCCTAAACATCAATACCACAGTGTGAAGATTTGGAGTATTATTTTCCTAAGGATTCAAAACTGTAAATCTTTACTGCTTAGGTGTAATACAGTTTAAACAGACAGAGACTACATATGCTGCAAAGAATTCTCTTTTGTTGACTATAAAACCGCATTTCAAGTTAAGTCCATTATACTATTAATAGTAAGAAAAAATTTACAAGCGATTAAAACTGAGAGAATTTATCTGAGGCACGTACTTTAAGACCTGCCCTGGACCATGGGGGACCTAAGGGAACTGTGCTCCCGTTAGAGAGTGGAGTCCTATTCACCCGGGAGACCGTACAAAAGCCACCCCACTCCATCAGGGCAGTGATGTGCTCTCTTTCTCTGTACAGAAAAACGAAAACTTAAGTGCACTTTCCAAAGAAAACGTAAGCTCCCGTCCTGCCTCAGCAGCTCTGGTCTGCCTGCTCAGGGGGTGTGGGATGAGCCAGCGTTAACAAGAGAACCACACAGCAAGGTCAAGTCTTACCCCCTTTCTTTGATCCTTGACAAAACTGTCAACCCAGAGGAATGCCTTTCATTTTCTTTCTTTCTTTTTAAACATGAAAACATCTATTTATTCTCTTTCGTGAACTGCTACATTATAGGGCATTACCTCACAAATGGAGAAATTAAATAAAAATTAAATACAGAACGTTTTAAAGGAAGACTCTTTTGAGCAGTTTGGTTACATGTAAATATCCAGACTGGCTTTCTGTGTAAAATTGACTGAGTTCTGCGTTTGTTTTCAAATGAGGCACTGCTTCTGAGCCAGTAGGTAGAAAGCAGATCCAAAAGCAGTGCTGCCCTCTAGTGGCAGTCACCAGCCAGCGGAGGGAGCAGGGATCACTTACGTGTTCCCTAACTCATTTCTGTTGGACTCAAAAGGTGCCATGTTGGAGAAAAGACCAAGACAGGTATCATTGTATCAACAAATGTTCTTAAAAACTCTTGTTTCAGGACAGATTAATAAGGGACTGGAAGTACTCTTGGAGCCTCTTAAACAGTGTGCACCAAGACAGTCAATATCTCAGGCTAAGCAAAAATTGCTTTCTTGACAATCCCCGAAAATCACGTGGAATTTAAATCTGCTGAAGATTCCATGAGAAAACAATCAATAAGCAAACAGTATCCTGGAGCCAGATGTGGTGGCTCACACCTATAATCTGAGCATTTGGGAGCTGAGGCAACTTCCAAGTCAGTCCAGGCTATAGGCAAGTCATCTCAAAACAAACAAAACACAACACACCATCATACCATACCAAGCAAAAAACAAAGAAACCAACCAACCAACCAACACAAACCCCTATGAACTCACCTACACTACCACAAGTTCAATCAATCTGAGAATGGAAAAAAGGCAATTATTAGGCCTCTCACCAAGAAGCGACTGTCCATTGGAGACTCGTGACAGATCTTATGGGACAGAAAAGGATACATAAAGTACATCCCCTATAAATATCATTTAAACAGTTACATAGTAGTGGGACTTACAGGGATAAAATTTTAGAAGTCACTTGTACCTATACTTTAAACTACTATATGCTGATAAATCAGTGACCAAGATCACCATAGATATACTATTCAATGTAAAGCAGTAGACTTTCTTAGCAATTAGTGACTAATAACAAGAACAAAACATTTCCCTACTAAGATCTTCACATGTACAAGGTGTATATGACAACAAATTTCAAATTAGCAAAGGGCAGACAGAAGGCGAATCTTAATTAGCATCTCTGGGGGAAGGGACAGAGCACTGAACGTGTGCCGAGAGTGAGCAGCTTTACCACAGTGACCTAGGTGGGCAGCCAAGCACCCAAGAGTCATCCATCCAAGTGCCCAGAGTCTGTCTGAAACCAAATATCACACTTCCCAGTACCTGGCCAACTGGGTAAACTCGTTCATGGGATGACAAGACATGTCGATATAACGCCAATGCAAATGTTGCAATTCTGAACACGGTGGAAGCGTTGGCGCTGGTGAAAGACACCCTTCCTTAGCGACCTGAGACTACTTTCCAGGCCCTGCTGCAGCTAACTCACAGAAGAACCTGCAGAACATCTCCCCTGGGCTGGGAGCAGCTTCAGGGCAGAGCCCAGGCCTGACAACATGTGCAAGGCCCGAGATGCAGTATGCACACCCTTCACCTAGTGTCCCTTCCTGACTGTTTTTGAAAAGAAAATACATAAGCCTAGGAAAGTGTTTTTACCCATGCCACATGCCTATCCCCAGCTATTAGCCCAGGACCCCAAGCTGCAGACTCTGGAACAATACACACACATTCCAGGGCTAGTCCCTGATGTGCTGAACTCAATCACAGAAATTCCAGGTGGATAAGCTTCACACAGTCTCCCACCTAATTCTTTCCAGAAAATATCTTTAGAAATTTGGAGATTATGGATGGACATTTAGTTTCTGAGTTCTGGTACTGCAGTATCAGAGCACTGTCACCAGTACAACTGAGCAGTGGCACCTCAGTTTCTATACACTGGTGACAGGAACCTTCCTCACAAACACTGGATTTTTCTCAGGCATCTTTTCTGGCCCTTGATGAGCCTTGGTAGCCTCCCTCGGAACACGTGAACTCCTGACTTTGAGGAATCCATCCACATGCTCCGAGTGCTAGCCATCCTGCCTTCCCAGGCTCTACTCACAAATTATCTTCATAGTTCTGACTTACGACTCCCCACAATGTACAGCGTACCACACACATTTCAAAGGAAGAAAAAAAGCTATTCCACTACATTTTTAAGTAAACGCTCTTAGATCATGCCAGAGCTTCTCGTTCCCAGCTGCTGTTCCTAACTTGTATAACTGTGACCTGGAAAGCTGCACACGGGCACAACAGCTGGCGCCTCACTAAGATGGCTGGTTCTTCCCAAGAGCAGGAAAACCAACAGGACGCCAGCAAGGAGGCAGGCAGTTGGCAGTGCACCCGCTTCCGAATGTTCTTTAGGAAAATCGTGTTTAAACACCATGCAACTAAAGGTAGGTGCACTTTCTCAGAGGACCTCTACATTCTATTTAGAGTCAGTCTCGCGAGGTTGCCCAGGCCGACCTTGAACTCACTGACCTCTTGTCTCAGCCCTGAAGTAGCTGAGACTACAAGACTATGTGTCCAGGCCACGGACTTTTTCTTAATGAGCAGCATTACTGTTGAAATGATAGGCACCGTTTTTCTTGTTCAAGGAAAGCTCGCTCTGTGTACTGTTGCCTACTCTGGCAAATTCATCAAGGTTTACTTTTTTTAAAATTGGTGTTTGATGCAAAAATATTCAAATTTTGGGGAGCTGGAGGAATACATTATTTCAAAGTAAGACAATGGGAATTTTATTCATTGATTGGTTAGGAAAAATATAATGGCATTGTTAAAAGTCCCGCAAGAAAGAAAATATCTTGAAAATTAAGCAGAACACATGCCAGTTTGTTATATAACAAAATTTAGTATCTTTTTTTTTGTTTTTGTTTTTGGAGACAGCGTTTTTCTGTGGAGACCTGGCTATTCTGGAATTTGTTGTGTAGATCAGGCTGGCCTCGAACTCAAAGAGACATGCCTGCCTCTGCCTCCTGAATAATTAAAAGGTGTGTCCCACTACCTCTTGGCCCCAAAATTTAGTATCTTAAATAGAAACAGTCAAATGCTTTTCATGTTTGGTATTTTAAAAATAATCTAAAGCCAATTACAATATATATTACAAATATTAGAGTGTGGTTGGTCTTGGTCTTTCAGAAACTC
Source organism: Alexandromys fortis (assembly GCF_014885135.2). Classification (NCBI taxonomy): domain Eukaryota; kingdom Metazoa; phylum Chordata; class Mammalia; order Rodentia; family Cricetidae; genus Alexandromys; species Alexandromys fortis. Next base: position 5,570,009 of record NW_026067964.1, read on the forward strand.
AAAAGAGCTCTTGGAGAAAAGTACCAGAGTCATTGAAAACCTCACGGGGTTTCAATGTTGTCATCAGCAGACAGTATCTAGGCTTAGAAATAAAACAAAAACATCTCATGGGGTAACATAACATCAAATGCTACAATCTTAATACAATACAACAACTCAAAAAATAATAAACTGTCAATTTCTGCTATTAAACTGTAGCCAGCAATTGTTATTTCATTTAAGTGAAATTAAGAAAAGCACTAACATAGATTTTATAAATAATTAACTGAAAACAATGGCAGAATGTTAGAAAATCAGCCAAATAACTTGAATCAACTCGATTAATAAAATACGATAATGAAGTACTTATGCCTGGAAGCCTTAAAAAATAAAAACATTTAGGGCATTATATAGCTATATTTTTTGTAACAAATGGGATATTTTCAGGTGAGAGGCAAGTTAGGATAGCACAATCTATTAAGTCTACATAGACCTTTTATTCCCGTCGACCATCCACCCCCAGGTTGCAGAGCCCAAACCCAGGCCATTAATGATGGAACTAAACAGGAACGCACCATGAGATCCTGTACATGAGGGCCAAGCACATTAAGGCTGAGTGCCATCTCCACGCTAAAGTAAGTGGTTCTGAGTTATCTGCCTCCTTTGCATTAGCAGTAATAATTGAGCACTGACTGTGATTTTTAATTAAAGTCATTTGACCAAGCAAGAGGTTGCAAACCTCCAGAACAAGTTTCAGGAAAATTATTATGTGTTAATCAGGATTACAAAACTGGCTTTTGAATCTCAGACCAGTCCTGCTCTCCAGCCCACTTCATTCTCGGGCATGGCTTTCTCTTCTGTAATAAACTGTCTATTTCTGCCAGCAGAAAATAAACAAAATTATGTTAAGCATACTTCCTAGCCCGTCTTCCAGTAGGAAGATAGCTTTCATATTATTTATCTTAATTTAAAAGGTAATTTTATTTCTTTTCCTCACAGAAATAAAAACATGCAAGATTGACTTTTGTTTTCTAAAGAACAAAAACCACGACCCAACAATCCTCACACAAGAACTGAAGCAGAAGTTGGGAGTGAGAACAATCGCGGTCTTCTGTGCTTTGCAGGAGATTAGGAAGCCTGCAGAGGGCCGCAGTTAGAGAGTGGAGGGGACACTTCATAATAAGCCAGAAGTTAAAGCCGACAATGTCATTCTTACACTTTCATAGCTTTAGGAACTCATAAACATTAGAGAAAAACCACAGGAAAGCAAAAAGGACTAGGACAGTTTGGCAGTGGAGAGCTTGCCCGCCAGGTACGATGGTTCAGTCTGCAGTGGAGGAGATAAAACAAACCAAATAGGCAAACTCTGAACCAAACAAATGCTCTCCTTTTCCCGAAAAGGCTTTGTTTTCTCTGCCACTGAGCAGCATCACTTGGCCGACGGCCGGGTTTGCATCAAGGGGCCAGTACGATAACCTTTCTTCCATTTGCTTACTTTAATCACCCCCCTCCACGAAATGGACAGGGTTTCTTACAAGTGTAAACCTCAGTGTTCTCAACTGATTTACCCCAAGTTCCACCCCCTTCTCTTGCTGTAAACAAAAATAAAAACAGAGCGCACCTGCTTCTTGAGTAGCACACACAACCTGATGCTGTCCCAAGAGCACAGAACAATCAGGCAGCTGCGAACAATGGCCTCCCCGCTCTGCGGAGGGCAGTCCTTCTGCAGCTGTCCCAGCATTTCAGCTCTGCCTCCCCTTTTTAGCTTTCTACCTATGTCCGTATTGGTGGCGAAGTTGAGACCACATGGAGAAGGAATATCCAGCCCAGACCTCAAGGCCAGGTGCAGCAGGTCTGACACCCAAGCCATCCACAGCTTGTTTCACACAGAGCCTCTTCTGCTTCTGAGCTGATAGAGAAGAAAAACAAAGCAAACAGACCCAAATGGCTACTGTCTGGGTCTAATTTACCTCTGTAACTGATGACTCATGAGAAGGAACACATGCAGACAGTGGGTAGCTGTCTGCATGGCAAAGGTGCGCCATGGTGTAGTCTGTGGTGACTCCTTCGAGCTCACAGCCCTGTGGATACGGGGCAATTCTTATCTTTGCTTTCACCTGAAGCCACAGATACCAGCAGTATACAGAGTGCAAATATGAGCCGCATCAGGACACAGGACCTGGAGCCTGGTGGGGAGGCGGTACTCGGTCTGAGCACAGCAGCTGTATTTGGCCCGCTGGTTCTACAGCAGTTCCGTAGAAATCAGAAGCAGCTGTAAGGGAGTGCCTGTCAAGGGAAGGCTGTGTCTACTGTGCCCAGTGCCCCACTCTGCTCTTAAGAGTTTTCCCTAGAGATCCAAATCCAGGAAAATAAGGCAAATTCTTAACAGCATTATAAAGGCATCTTAAGAATCCACCAAGTTATCATAAAACATAGATGTTGTTTGAGCATCCTTCAGAAGCAACCATCGGAAGGATGCTATAAAATGGGGACAAGGCTTCGACGCAAACCGATTCATCAAGCAGACCACCAGGCATACGGTTATTTACTGACAGAGAAAACAATGCGTTACACATCAGGAATCCACTTATGAGTACAGGAGTATGCCCCAGCCACAGGCCCATCAGCCCACCTGTGTATGTTATCTTGTCCTGAAGGCACAGCTCCGAGGTTGGCAACATTTACAACCTTCTGGAGGATCATGGAGGGAGTGAAGTTCTGCGGGGCAGCGATGATTGTAGCAGAAGTCTCATTCATCCCAGTGAGTGTTCCTGTAACAGCAAAGGAACATTCCATTCAACTGGTCTTACTGTGAAAAGGATTTTTTAACAGCTTTAAGCTCACAGCCAAATTTTAAAACTTTTCTCAATGAAAGGGTGAAAGGGATACTACTTTAGAATTTAATGTATAATTACATAAAATTAAAATGATGCCAGTGTTTCTGACCAAAAAAAATTCACTGTGTAGAAAAATACATAAGATGTTGTAAAAAGACAAACAGAACATTCTTCATAAATCTGATTTTAGCTAGCGCAGGATAAAGCCTAAGCATTCTAAATAAAAAGTTTTTTACTTCAGCACTTTTGAAAATGCAGTGTGGCTCACGTAAACTCCTCGCTCTCACTTGGGTGGGCACTGACTTCTTACCATCATTAGCTATTTGCCCTGCTCCTTCCAGGATCACCGCCATACTGACTGACAGCAAGTGCAGTAACCGAGCCCCAGCAGCAGCGCCCAATAGGAGGCCTCCAAATGACACTCGGTGAGGGCTGCACTGACTGGAAGTCACTCAACAGTGATGCAGCTCTAGAACATGGGAGCTCTAAACCACATCAACAACAAAGCCGTCTGTCTGGCGAACAGAACTAGAGCCAAAGACATAAAGGACAGTTTCTGAATAGAGAAGTCTGATAACAGGAACAATGTATATCACAAAATTCTAAATTCCTGGGCCTTTCAAATAGTATTAGAAAAAGAAACTTAAGTGAAGTAAAATTACAGACAAACCCCACAGTCAATAAAAGACATACCATTAGCTTCAGAGCTTCATGTGGATATATATATGTTCAGGTAACAAACTCAATAATAGACCAAACTCTTGGGAAAATATTGAAATTTAGCTCCTGGGCTAAAAACCAAAATGATTACAGTAAATGCCATCTATTTGCATCTGTGACATAAGTCACGAACAATAATGGTGTCTATTCAACACAACAACTTTTGGAGACATTTGATCAGGTGCACAGCACTGTACACAATTTATGAAAAGCTTTTCAAAAACCGTGTGCACAGTCCTCATTTAACCTCCCAGCCTATGTACGCACTTCAGTTATTTATTGCAGAGGAAATATGAACATTTTAAAAGTCCCTCTGCTAATAACACTGCACAAAACTGTACTCCCGTCTATCAGATAAAAGCCAGAACCAACTACGCCCAAAGAGGAGCACGGTTACTAACCACTCTCAAGCCCAGGAACACTACGTTCTGTCTTAGGCCGTTTAACTTTAACATTAGGCAGAAGCTTTAACAACTACACAAGCGGCCAAACTGTGCTTTTAAGTGAAGCGCAGAGGCTGACATAAGACTGCCGAGAGATGTGTGCACTCATTTAGGATTTAAACCGTCTCCATTAAGCTCTATTGAAGAGCAACCGCTAAATAAATGAATGCAACTATGTTTATGTTAAAAGCCTGTTTCCCGCAGCATGTAATTAAAGGAAATGCTGTACAAAGCCAGTACTTTTGTCAAGCTCCTGTAAATGGAAAGATGGATAGCACTCAGAGAAGTGAATGCATTGCTTCATATTTAACCTTAACACTCTTGTCATTAATGGTTTGTCTAACTTGTTCTATAAAAGACAAGGTACTGCTCCATTGAAGTAAAATTAAAAAAATCAACTAAACCATGCTTTTCAGAACAGAAGATTCATTATCGTCAGCTAATGTATTGGCATAAAGCAAAGTAACATCCTATCGAGTAAGGCACACATTCAATCTGCCTTCCCACCCCCTTTTATTTTTAACTCATGCTGTTTTATTGTTATAGGCAATTTGTACCACTCAGCATGACAGTGTAAACTGAATCAAGATTAATTTACATGCAAAAGAACACTTAGGAGAGCAGCACGGTAAGCAAATGTATTGTCTCGATTGCTGAGGTGGAAAGGAACCTGGAAGGGGAAAGAAAGGTGCTCTAATTAAGGGGCATCAAATATGATTGCTTGTGGTAGTTAAGGGCCAGAAAATAGCAAATGTCTGACCATTTAAGGAATTAGCATCTTGCGAGCTGGGAGCCCATAACATGGATGCATAAATCACAATAAAATTAAGCAAGCATTCTAGATTTCTTTCTTAAACCAGAGATTTTGCTTAATGAAAATGTATCTGGTATTCACAAATTAACAAGAAAGAAAAATATGCCATGGTGATCATTAATGTTTGCCCATACATGTATAAGAGCAAAGGCTCAGGGAAATACTTAAGTTGTCAGAGGGAAGGGCTGGGCTTCATTGGAACTTAACAACATTTTGTTCAAGATATAAGACAAGATTTAATTTAGGATAGGCTTATCGGATGAAATTAATAGCTAAAATGAAAATCAAGGAATGCAATGAAATTTATTTGAAAAGATTTTTCTAAATTTTAGATTTGCAATTTAAACGACAGGAAGAGAATGATGCAGAGCAGGCAGCCTGGAACAGATCACTGGCCTGAGTCTTTGAAAGGAAAACTAAAGAAACAAAACCCATTTTTTAAGTATACTTCCTAGTATTGAAAGGCTCTCACACACAGCTCATTAACTATCTCCAATGCCCCAAACTCGTAACAAATAAATCACAGGTCCGTCAAAGGCTCAATAATATGAATACTATAACACTTTCAACATACAGGTCAGGCCAGCACAGTCTGACTGAGCCCCTGGCCCACACCCGTTGTTCTGACCACACGAGTTCAGCAACTAAGAAGATGACGGGCAGGTGGTGCGCTGAACAACGCTTTGGCTTTAAGGAATATGAATGCAGCATGTCTGCTGAGACCGCTTCTAATATTTTGCATACTTTCAGTTTTGTATATCTTTGGAATAAAATAAAACCATACCTCTCCTTTCCTTCTTTATAATTTTTAAATTAAATCCCAATGAATACACTTAATGTGCTTTTTAAATCTTAAAATAAGTCCCATGAAATGAGATACTAATTATGTAAGTGCACTCATCAAGGTAAAAACAGATTTTAAAGCTAGGATGTAACAAAACGTACGCACGTTTCCTCAATTTACTTCCATCTTACCTTTTAGCACTTTATACTGACAAAATATATACAAGTGATTTTCATTTTGGGTTAGGGTTTCCCTCTGGTGAGCCATCTTAAGGGGTCTTCTGTGAACGCTTAGCCCCCTTCCTGGAGCAGGTTCACTAATCCATGTGTAAAGTTGTGGACTGAGACCTTTATTAGCAAACCCACCGAAACCCGAAACTAAAGAGATGGTACTGAAAAAGCCTGTGGTGAATCTGCCAGCATCAAGTCCCACATCAAAGGGTGAATTCAGGAAGACAGAGCGAATGATACAGAAACGCCAAGAGACCTCGAGGATTTACAAATACTTCATATAAACACATTTTCAAATAGCTTTATTCAGAGTAGCCTTTCTGCTCTATTAAACATAGCAAACAGCTGCCAGATTTATTCAGACAAATAATCAACAACCATAGGAGTAAAATGGCAGAAGAAAAAGGAATTTTGGCAACAAGCCCACAGAGGACGGCGGCTGGTCTCCTTGTGCACTTTCGGTTCTGTATGGTTAGTCAGCGAAAAATCCCTCAGTCACAGCAGAGTACAAAACATCTGATTGAAATCGCAAGTATTCTAAACAAAAGCCGAGAGAGAGCAAGGGCATGCAGTGATCTGCGGTGCAGACGAGCTGCGTCCTGAAGGCAGGCAGGCAGGCTACCCCTACAATGGGCACCTTCCTCCCTGGTGCGCCACTCACCTGGTTTTGCTGAGCAGATGTAAGGCAGAGGCAGGCTTTAGCCAGCAAAGGGCAGAACAGCAAACATGAGAATCAATTCATTTGTCATTGGAAAAAGAAAGCCACAGAGGTAATTTCTTCTACAGTAATACTCAACTTTTAAGAAGACAAATGCAAAGTTGGGTTTAGTTATCCCTTTTTAAAAAACCACGTGACAAGGTCTGAGTGGGAAAAGATTCTATATTGACAGTGTCATCTGAGGTTTCCGTGGTGGGGCACTTCTGTAACAGGTGTCTCTGAACCCACAGCCAGCCAGGACTGGAGTGAAATAAGCCAGGAAGCCAGGAAGCATGAGCTCTCCTCGGCTGGGGTCTTCCTGGAAGACTGATGGCTAGGACTGAATGACCTCCAGATAAAAGGATCTCTGATTACACCCTCCAGAGGAAAATTCTTTAGGCTCACATAAACTTTTACACACTGCTGATGACAGCATTTAAGGAAACGCTGTACTTAAGTATCTAAAATCAGTGTTTCCCCTGTATCCATACAGAAAGAGACCCTCATTTTTATTAGAAAGCATGCTTGACTCTGGACAAGTACAATATTAATACCTATAGTCTGCTACAATATTTTCTTTGGTGTATATTTAAAAATCTTTCACACCTAATTTAGTCAAAGTATTTCTTTAATAAAATTCAGTCAAAAGAAAATAGAAGCTTTCAATAGTATAATTAAGACTTGGTTCTGGAGGGTAGTGTTACTGTGTATATAAAAGCACACTAGGAAATGGAAAGACAACTTTGTAACAACCTACAAACATATGCAGAGCTGAGGTTTGCAGAGGTAGAAAGAACATGAGTGAGTCTCTAGTTAAAACACACAAGAACAGCATGAGGCTAAAAAACAACTCTTAGAATTGAACAATTGACTAAGGATCAGTATATTATTTTAAAGACATATTCACTGATTTTCAGCCCTGCCAGGAATATACAGAAACACGCACTTTTAAAGTCTGAGTACATTAGAGCCAATGGGAAGACTGTGTGCTGCCTGTTGCTGGCTGGGCATGCATGGAAACCCCAGGGCCTGTTGGAGGCACAGGCACCTACTGTTTAGTGCAGAACTTTCTAGCAAACTGCAGTCACCTCTCACCTCGCTCCTTCTTAAAGTCTTTCTCTGACATGGCCACAGGTAAAAGCAGTTCCCCAACAGGAGGCTGAATGTTGACGTTGAAGCAATCATCCTTGGTGCTAAGGAAAAAAAAAAAATTCAAAGATGACCAAATGCTTAAAAAAATCATACATTGAACCACTGCACAGTTTAACAGAAACAGTTAAACCTGAACTTTTGACCCTTCAACTTCCACCTACAGGAGCTGGTTATAGCTTGTGCCACCACGCTCGGTTTATGCAGTACTGAGGACAGCCCAAGGATTCCTGTATGCAAAGTACACTATTAAATGAGCGACACCCCCAGCCCCTCAGTACTTTAGTCTTCATTCTGTTTTTTTTTTTTTTTTTTTGAGATAGGGTCTTTTGCAGGCCACACTGGCCTTCAACTCCTCATGTTCCTACCTCTACCTCCCAAGTATAGGAATTACAAGTATATGCCACCATAGCTGGCTTTTGTTATTTATTCTTTATCTGCAATAAAATAAACAGTGAACATTTGCTTCTTTATTTATCTAGGGTGTTTGTAAGTTGTGTGTCTGTGTGCGTGCATGTGTGCACATGCATACACATGCATGCCAAAGTGCGTCCGTCACAGGACAACTGTAAGGAATTGGCTCTCTCTCCACTTTTATGTGCCTTGCAGAGATCCGACTCAGGTCACCTGTCTTACTCCTTCACCAACTGAGTCCGTTTGCCAGCTCCAAACTTCCCTTTTAACTAAAATCATTATATTCTAATTGTGTCATTCACTGACATGAAAGTTGTTTCAATTGACAGGATGTGACAAATCTAAGGAAGTCACTGTGTTTCTAGTGTTAGATAGAAAACAACACAGACTGTAATGGTTTCACTAGACTCGCTTTAGAGATGTCCAAGTTAGGCAGCTGGGGTTAGCTGATGAGAGCTGCCGATTAGGAGTGCGTTTGGCTGCAGATAAGCAGGAAATCCAGCAAAGAGTTTCTTGTGAAGCAGGTGTTTATTGTCTAGAATACAAGTCTTGGAGTTACAGTCACAAGCTCATTAAGTGGCTAAAGAAACCCCCAAGGACCCAGATTTCTCTAGCTTTCCACTCCACCACCCACAGGATGCTGGCTTTCCTCATGGTTGCCAGATGGCTGCTGAATCTCCAGGTACCACTTTTATATTCCAGTTGAAGAGGGAACGTGATGATGAAGTGATGGGCAAACAAGCCAACCAAATCTGTTCCTTCTTCTGAGGCAGGGAAGCAAAAGCTTCCTGAGTTGCCTACAGAGGGACTGAATCACAATGGGCAAGGGAAGGTGACTAGGAGGTGGCTGCTCTAGATACAATATATTAGATGAAGTTAGGGTGAGAAAGGAAAAGCAGAAGAAGAGACATGAAATCCACTTACATTTGTTACTACTGATTTTTTCTTCCTGGTGCTAGGGGCCAAACCTAGAGCCTGATACATACTAGACAGTGCTCCACCACTAAGCTTACTAACTGCTTCCCCACTCTCTGACAATCTATTCATGTAAGCTACCTTAAGTTTTCCCACAAATGAACTGTTCAAGGCAGACCAGTAAGGCCTGTTTATGAGTTACCCCAACATTTCCTAAACAAAGCTGTGATCTTATCTACTGCGACACTGGACCCTAACCCAAGTCTGGGGGGATGGAGCAAAACTTCCTGTGTTCAGAATGTCCAGGTGTGTGCTAGACTGTGTGGAAAAGGTACACCCCAGCTGGTATGTTCAGCAGGAGTGGAGGGAGGAGAGAAAACCTTGCACCTAGGCTTGTGTTTCGGGAATGGTGAGCATGGACAAGGCCGATGGCACAGAGCAGAGGGCTTTCTAGACAGAACGCCCACTCACACCACTTTTCTATGGAGAGCCGCAGCTCATGGCTGTCGTCTGGCCTCTTCACTGAAGTGTGCGGACACACGCAAGGCCAAGTACTCTATTCACAGAACCAACACAAAACACTTCCCAGGTTTAATTTTTAAAGATTCCTATCTATTTCTGTCTGTGTAAGCATGTACCCAAGAGGCCAGACAACAGCATCAGGTCCCCTGGAGCCACCTGATGTGGGTGCTGGGAATGGGACTCAGGTCCTCTGGAGGAAACAGCAAGTGCTCTTAACCACTACACCATCTCTCTAGTCCAGTTTCAATGTTTCTTTAAGCAATGAGAAGCCATTGGGAACCTTAAGCACTGATCCCTTCTGTAACCTAGAAACTGGGGAGGAGCGAGCACCAGCTGGGGAGATCGCTGAAGTCTGGTGGAGGCGGCAGGTGCTCTTGGCATTTACTGTGTATTTTACTCATTAAATCTGAACAATGAGCCTATGACACAGGAAGAACATTGGAGAGGCTGGGGGTGTGGCTCAGGGATAGAGTGCTTGCTGGCATGATTAAGGCCTTGGGTTTGAGTGCCAGTAACATCCAAAACCAAAAACCCCAAAAAGAATTTAATCAACATGGCCAAGGGACACACAGCCAAGTGTCTCGGCCTCAAAGCCCACTTCTCTGGGTTGGGAAGCATTTACAATGGGGAATTAGAAGAGACAGACTGAGTGACGGATGGACAGAGTCTTTGAACTTTACACTGAGAACAACTGGGTGAATGAGGGCACACTGAAGAGGAATCTGGATTCCACACAAAATAACTTGGCTTTAATTATCTCAGACTCTGAGGTGTCCAGGAGACAATTAAAAATGCAAATTAGGAGGGGCAGGAAAAGAAGGTGACAAGGAGAAAGAGGACACCCCGAGAAGGGTGTGGTGCACGCCTGTGGACAACAGGGGAAAGGGACTAGTGGGGGCAGAGGGAAGGGTGGCTCCAAGGGAGCCAGATCCGCAGGGAGGCTAATGCTCGTGTCCGCAAGATGGTCAGATGGGAGGGGAACACAGGGCAGCAAGATGGTCAGATGGGAGGGGAACACAGGGCAGCAAGATGGTCAGATGGGAGGGGAACACAGGGCAGCGAGATGGTCAGATGGGAGGGGAA
>NW_026067964.1:5583245-5608245 GCF_014885135.2 Alexandromys fortis
TACCACTCTTTTTTTTTTTTTTTTTTTTTTTTTTTTTTTAGGGAAGCTGGGTTTTGTTGTTGTTTTCGTTTTAACTGTAGAAGCTATTGGAATAATGTTGGAGTTTTCAGCAGAATGTGGTCTTTTTGAATATTTCACTCTCATCTTGTTTGTCCTTTTGGTAAGACTTTCAATTTGATATTTGTTTCTTTTGTTTTGGAAACTGCTTTTCTATAAGTTATTTCTTTTTCTCTTCTTCTATGTCTCCTTTATTTCCTAGTCTCCTGTCCCATGTTTCTGTTCTCTATTCCAGTTAGTTCCTGGCCCCGTCTTCCAGAGCACCAATCTGTAATCTTGTGTCCACTCTACTGCGTATCTGCTCCCTTCACAGTCCCTCCGGGCTTTGTGTCCATCTTCAGTCTTCTCTTTTACATTGCAGTTTTCAGCTCTCTCCAAAGCTTGGTCATCCCTGACTGTGCAGTTGTTTTTGTAACAGAATACAGCTAGTTCTACTTACTATACATTAGCTAAGACATCTTTCTCCAATGCCTCAAGTAAAATGTAAAATGTGCCCCCCCCCATAAAATGGGGACAATAATAAGTTAAGGACCAATGTGGAAATTAAACAAGTGGACACCTGTAAGTGTCTGGAGCAGCAGTGAGCATATTCTAAGTACTTAACAAACACTAGCAATTACTATCATGGTAGAGACTGGGATATGGGGTTCATGAAGTGAGACACGGAGCAGTGACATAAACCGAGGAGGCAGGAGGGCAGCACATACTGAGGCTGCTTTCCCTTCTAGGACACAACAGCACTTCATTCCATCCCTCATCATTCTGCTTCCCTGAAAACTGAGGCCTGCGCTCCTGTGGCCCTCACATGCATACAGCCCTTCCAGTCTGCCTCACTGTTCCTGCAATGGTGCCTTTAGGCCTCAGCCAATGTCTGCACCAGAGGGGCCGAGGCTGGAATTAGTAGCTCTTTAACTCCCAGGGGCTTCCTGGAGCCTGCTAACTTCCCTTCTCACACACCACTGCATGCTTGCTTTCCCCAGATTTGCCTCTCACAGGAGTGTCTGGTCACTGAGTACTCAGCTGCTCCTATTGGTTTCCTAATGCCCAATAATCTTCACAATTTCTGATCGGTCAGCAAATGGCATTCTCTCTCTGTCTCTTTTCTCCCTCTGTCTCTGTATCTCTTTCTCTGTCTCTCTTTATACGCTTACCCTTTAAAAAATGGATTTTTCTTTTTAGTGGATTTGGACAAAAACAGTGGTGAAGCGCTGTCTTGTAGGCAACTTAAGCCACAACGTGTTATCTGTGATACAGTCCTACCCATTCACCACCAGGATGGGGACTTGTTTATGCACTATTCATTTGATAGATCAATTGATATACATTTTAATCAAGAATTTATTTTGGTAATGATTGGAAATACAAAGTAAAAGGGAGTTGCTATAAAATACATAAGACTAAGTATGCATATCTCTTTCTGTCTCCCCATCATCTGCCTCACTGTAACGAGACAGAGTTAACCTGGAGTAGAGCAGCACTCTACCCGTCCTCATCCCTCTCATGACAGAAAGAGTCCTGAACGCTTCAGTCCACATTCTCGGCATTTCCAAAGGCTTGTTATCAAACATGCTCTTATTACCGCAATCTGACATATTGATTTATATAATGTATTTCAGGCAAAAAACAAAAACCTTAATACCAGCCACACTTGCTCTTCTCCTTCTTTCTACTGAGAACTACCAAGGCGACTACAGCAAAAGGTGCCACTTACTATGCAAAAGGCAGAGTCAGGGACTGGCACCGAAGACGGATTGATCTACCCATTACCACATCTCCCTACCCCCACTAGCACTACTATGAAGCTATTGATTGAAACACTGCCGATCGGTTTCCATTTTCTGATTTTGGGCAGGCCAATTAAGAAAGTGAGTAATTGTGATTACACTGCTTCAGGATCAATTACACTTGATGTAAGACAAAGTGCTCTTTTTGAAACATACAGAAAATAATTTTTGATTTTGCATGCTTTTGTGAAAGATGAAATATAAAATAACAGTAATTTGCACCTTCGCTGCAGAAAATATATTAACGTGTTTATAACAGATAGTTAATTGTTATGTGAGATACATTTGTCATTTTTCTAAAACTAATTTAAGAGACATTGAAAGAATACTATTTAATATAGGATAAAAATCAACACTACAGTGTGTATTTCTCCCTAAAAGGTCTTGGCTAACTGTAGAAGACAAAATACAAATGTGGTCCACAACACTATAAAAGAAGTCTTTGTAAAATTAAGAAAAAAATGGAAAAATAAGAGCACATCTGATTATAAATTGGTAAGATAAAGGAGTATTTTAGGTTTTAATTTTGGTCTAATTTGATGTACAAGTTTTGTCATTGGGTTCACATTGTTGAGATCATTAAAATGAATATACCTCTGGTGTTGGAAGCAAATCTATTTAGAGTGGTGTTACTCATAGCCTGTGTTCAGTAATATTGATCTGTGTTGTTTGTCTAATAGAAAAATAATAAACAATTACTAGGCAATGTTGAGAAAAGTAATCAGTTTTTATATATCACTAATAAAGCAGACCTCCCAAAACATAAAGGTGATGATCTGCATAAAATCAATGTGCACACCACACTGTTCATATTCATCACTGCCGGCTCATGGCAATAAAAGAAATAACACTGGGCCAGAGTTTCTGGGAAAATGACAAAGAAAGGTTTGCTACATTTAATCTACACATTTACTTTAAAGGTTTCTGTCCTCACTTGTAAAATTGAAATCATAACAAATTCTATCCTAAGCTAGCTAAAATTCAGAAACATAAAATATTTCAATTTTTAAAGAAAAACAAGTAACTTCCACTAAAAAACAAGTTACGCCCTGAATCAGAAAAACCTAAGAAGGAACTCAAGGGTAACTAAGTTGCACCAGCTTTGTTCTGGAGCTCGTCAGCATAAACACGCCGCATGAAAGCAGTAAAGCCTCAAACTGAAAGACTGCGGCAACATTTGGTATGACATCTTAACCAACTCTGTAAATGTACTCAGCTTGTAAAAGGAGGAAAGCGGATGGGTCTAGAATCAATATTCTCCTCAAGAAACTCTCTGTCTCTCAAACTGACATCTTGCCTCAAAAAGAACCTTCTCTGGGCTATTCAGTAATATTATTAAACTGTTTATTTCTCTGAATGTTCTAATACTATAGTATTAAAATAAGAAAGAAATTAGCAATAGCCTTGTCCTTTAACCAACAAACCATGGATTTCAGCTGCATATGGCAGGCTGTAAAGGCAGGTGTGTAAGACCAACTAAGCACAGTACCAAACAGTACACACACATCAGCAACATTCAAGGCACTGTCAAACAAAAACACAGTTGCTTAAATGTTTTGTCTTCCAGGCAGTATAAAAACAGAAGAACAACTGAACTTACCACAGCTGGAAACAGGCAGTCTGTGTCGAATCACAGAAGTCAATACCCACTGAGACAGTGACAGACCTCTCAGGCTCCAGAGAGTCTAGGGAAGAGGGAAATTTTGATATGAAAACATGGAGGATGTGAAAAAGAGTTAAAGAAAACACTACATGTTCATGCCATCTTTGGTTAAAAAAAAGGACAGATTTAGCCAGGTGATGGTGGCGCACACCTTTAATCCCAGCACTTGGGAAGCAGAGGCAGGTGGACCTCTGTGAGTTCAAAGCCAGCCTCGTCTACAAAGTGAGTTCCAGGACAGCCAGAACTACACAAGGAAATCCTGTCTCAAAAACCAAATAAACAAAGAAATGAACAAACAAACAAACAAACAAATAACAGCTCCCAGTAGTGGCACAGGCCTTTAATCCCAGCACTCGGGAGGCAGAGACAGGTGGATCTCTGCGAGTTTGAGGCCAGTTGGGTCTACAGAGCTAGTTCCAGGACAGGCTCCAAAACTACAAAAAAAACCCTGCCTTGAAAATAAATAAATAGATAGATAGATAGATAGATAAATAAATAAATAAAATTTAGTGATGGCTCGTAAGAGAATTTAAATTAAGAATATTAAAGGAAACTATCAACTCATGTCGCTGAAGTTACATTCTTCCAAGTTAACTCTGAGCATTCTCCAAAGAACACACTATACCTATTTGAGAATCTTTTTTCCTTATTTTTAAAGTCCATTGTTTAAGTAGCTATATCAGTGTTGGGGGTTACCACATTTTTCATGCATTCACGTCAACATATTGGTTCATCCATTTTTCATTGCCTTTTTCTTCAATTCTTTAAACAGTCCTGCCTCCTGTTTTCATGTCACATAAATTCTACTGCATACTAAATTCTATTAAATTCCCTTGCCTTTTCCTGCTGTAGTTTAAATGAGAATGGTCCCATAGACTCATATATTTGAATATCTGGTCCCCTGTTGGTAGCATTGTTTGGGAAGGATTAGGAGGTGTGGCCTCATTGAAGAAAATGTCACTAGGGATGGGTTTCAAGGTTTCCAAAGCCCATACCATTCCCAGTTCGTACTCTCTTCCTCTGCCCCCAACTTGGGGATAAGATGCTAGCTCTCAGCACCACTGCACGCCTGTCTGCTACCATGTTCCCTGCTGTGACAACCATGGATTCTACTATGCTCTGAACTGTTAGCCCCAAATTAAAAGTTTTGCTTTAAAGTTGCTTTGGTCGTGGTGCTTGGCACAGTGATAGAAAAGTAACTAAGATATTTCTCTTTTTCTTTTTAAGAAACAAAGCATTATTTTCTTATGATTCTGAAGGCTGCATTTCTGAGATAAAGGTGTAGGTGGTGTTGCTTCCTTCCTACATCACGCTCCTTAGTTTGTAGATGGCTGTCTCTTCATGGCTTTCTCTGGGTGCTAAGATGGGTCTGGGGTCTATCTAAACTTCCTCCTCTCATAAGAACAACAGTTTGATTGGATTAGAGTCCATCTGTGAGGTCCAAGACATCTCTTAAGAGATCTCTTCTTTTCCACCCACAGTCCCCTTTCGGTCATGATCTACCCACCCACACACGGACACACACACACGCACAACCACTCCAAATGAGTACAAACCAGAGATATGAATCTTCTGTTTAATGTAATAATCTCTAGTTTCATCCGTTTTCCTACAGATGTTCTGCCATTTCTCTTTATAGATGAGAAAAATTCCACTGTGTGCATGTCCTCATTTCTGTTTACAGCATCTAGACTCGTTCTACTTCCTGGCTACTGTGAACAGTGCAGGAAACCATGTATGTGTAAGCGCTTCTGCAGTGAGCAGGTGGAGAGTCCTGCAGTAGTGTTTTCTGAGGACACACTGGCTTGCACACACTCACACCCCAGCAGTGCACAGTGCTCTCTCCGTGCCCTGCCACGTTGTCCTGATGAAGTCATTCTGACTGAGGAGAGGTGGAATGCCAAAGCAGTTTAATTTGCATTTCCCTGATGACTAAGAGTGTTAGATACTACTTCTTTTGAGAAATGAGACAGACATTTCCTAGACTATCTTCATCTACATAGGCAGTCGACATTTTTGTTTTGTCTTTTTTTTTTCTTAATACAGAGTCTAGCTCTGTAGCCTGGGCTGGTCTTGAACTCTATATAGTTCAAGCTGGACTAGAATTCATACACGGAAATTGTTGAGCTTTGGAAATGCATAAAAGATCATACACTCAAAACTGCTGAATACTTAGATATAATAAAATAAATTTAAACAATGATTAAAAAAAACCCAACTTAAAATGCAAGCTGAAGTACACTGGGCTGATGGCATTAAGTTGTGACCACTTCACCAACAGAGCTGGTATCACTAGAAAAACAGGTCTAACTGCACTACCCAGGGCCTCAGCAGGGTGAAATCACTGGTTGGGTTCAGCTGTCCTGAAAAGTAATAAAGTGGCACTATATATGTTTGAAAATTCTGAAGCTTCAATCAACTAACCAAGTATGGGAAACAAGTATATGAAGATATAATACTGTTTATTTTTCTGAGGGGTGGCAAAAAAAGACAAAAATTACAAATTTTCATTCTACTTAAGATATCTTAGAATCATAGGACATCCTAAACATGTATGAACATATAAGTAGGGCACATTTTACTTTGCTCAAAGTTTTTAGAATAGTTGCAATTACATAATACAACACATTTATATCTACCTATCTGCTTCAGGTACATCAGGCCATTGTATTTTAGCAAGTACACTTATTTCAGTAGACAAACGTCTAGGGTTTGCTGGTAAGTAGGATTGGCCCCTTAATGCTCACCACAAACAGAGATGAAGGTAGATACAGGACAAAGAATAATTCAATAAGCTGCTATATAAAAAATTATATTTACTTCTCACAGGCTCAAGACGACCTGTGTTTGAGACACATTTTAAAATGTTATTTGTTTAAGCTGGGTGGTGGCGGCACATGTCTTTAATCCCAGCACTTGGGAGGCAGAGGCAGGCAGATCTCTGTGAGTTCGAGGCTAGCCTGGTCTACAGAGTAAGTTCCAGGACAGGCTCCAAAGCTACAGAGAAACCCTGTCTTGAAAAACTAAAAAAAAAAAAAAAAAAGTTATTGGTTTTGCTGTGCGGTATCTGTTAATTTTCTGACTCTAGTTTGAATTTCATTTGCTTATGTAACTTACATTTTACTGGACAGCTATTAAGCCACTGCAAGACCTGCTTCTTAAATCTTTGGTGATCATTGTTTCTTTATCATTATTTCCATATAATATCTCCCCCCACACACACACTTTTCTAGAGCTGCACACTGTCATCAGCTCACAGCTGTTAGTCTTATTGCTTAGTCTTTTCTCCTTCCCGAGCAGGAGGCGGGGCCCAGGTAAACAAGCATTCTACTTCTGAGTCATGTCCTGGCTATCCTTTAGTGAACCCCTAACTCATTCTTCTGCACTATAAACACACTGTGGCTTGGTCTTGTTCGTATCATACACCACAGTGGGTAGCAAATACTGTCACCTCTCAAACACGACTGCACTCACAGTTCAGAACTCCTGTACTTCACATTGAGGGAGTGATAGGTCTCAAGGTGCCCCACTGTTAGCAGTCTGTACTGCTTGGTTCTGAGTATTATGATAATGAGCTGTGAGCTTAGTGATGTGCTAATTCTGGAGGACAGTTCACGATCAATGGCATGTTTTACTATATGAATGCTTCAAAAATGAAATAATTAGCAAAAATTTTTCATATAATGTATTTTTACAATATCTGGACACTATTTCTGGACTTGCTGTTGTGCAATGGAAATAGTCTAGTGCTAGTCCTCATGTCTTCTCAGCCACCTCCTAATTCTCTTATATTCTTAATCTCTTTGGAAAACTAGGCAAATAAGTTCTAATATTCTTACAAGGCATCCAGCTACCCACTAATGGAAAGGCAAAATCCTGGGATTTAAAGGTAAACTCAAACACACTGGTGACTAGTAAGAATACTGATGGGTCCGATAAGATGGGCACATATTTAATGAACAAAACATCTTGATGCCTTTGAAAAGGAAATATTTGGCTTTGCTGCAGTCTTCAGATGACTTTGGAGGGCTATTTTAGATATAATCACACACTGTCACTGGCTGTAATCTATTAGTGACAGGTCTGGGCTGTGTTATACACACAGAAAAGAATTCTTTACCTTAAAAGCATTCGATCGATGCCCGAAAATGAATGAAATACCATAGTCATAAAGTTTTTTCTCAGAATGAAAAGCCTATAAGTAGTACTGAGACAACGGCATTCATATTTTAATGCCGCATTAACGTCATACTATGAAATTTATTGTATTTATTTCTTCTATTCTACATAGGCCAATAAAAGGTCAACTCATCAACTCATTATGCCAGCCCAAGGAAGCATTAATACTGTTCTACTGTTTTAACCTTTGGATAACATTTCCAGACACAGACAACCCATACATCAGCTACTCGACACTGCTTAACTAAACTAATTTTTAAACTAGGTAAAAAGGGTTAGGTTGCAGGCATTTAAAAAAAATCATAAATTGGCATATTCTGTAATTCCATGGCAACATATCAAATTTGCAAAAATAATCCAGTAAAAATTAGGACAATGTGTACTATTTAAATTTTCTTAATTATCAAAGCATAAAATACTGGTATTCGGTAAGGTCTGAATAGACTAACTCCATTTTATCCTGGTTGTTTATGAAAGTCTACGAGGCTTTGCATTAGAAACCATTGTCTCCCTTGTAAAAAAAAAATCACACATACAAAATGTTGTTGTTTACAAAATGCCTCATGGGAAGTCCCCCAGTGTGGGAGATATGTAGAAAACAAAATAGTTATGTGCAACAGAATAAGAAGGAAAACTCACTGACTTTGTCCTGGTCCAAGGGTTTACTCCCAGGAAATGCCAGAAAATGGAGCTGATACTTCAAAGCCCTTTTTGTTTCTTTTAGATAGACTCCGAATAGCTCAGAACACCCTCTGTAGCTGAAGGTGACTTGAACATCTGACCCTCCTACCGCCATCTCCTGTGGGGTTTATGCAAGGCTTCTGGGGCTATATGCAGTGTCTCATATACACCCCAGACCATCACATCACATCACATCACATCACATCACATCACATCACATCACATCACATCACATCACATCACATCACATCACATCCAGTGCCTTGTATACACCCCAGACTGTCACATCACACCTGGTGCCGCATATTTACCCTAGATTGTCACATCACACCGGGTGCCTTGTATACACCCCAGACCGTCACATCACACCGGGTACCTTATATACACCCCAGACCATCACACCGCATCGGGTACCTTGTATACACCCCAGACCATCACAAACTCACATCATTTTCAATGGAGATTTTGGCTCCCATCTACACCTTAGGATTGTTTCCACTCATACAAACTAAGCATTTTAAGAAAATACTTAAAAATGACAAGGTACAATAGAAGACACTGGAACTATGATGGGCATCTGGGACGTGCATGCTGTGTGAGAGGTAATCAGGGCCCAGTGGCACATGCCTCCTGCATGTAGAGACGAGGGCCACCACATGCCTTCTGCATGCAGAGACGAGGGCCACCACTGCCTCCTGCATGCAGAGACGAGGGCCACCACTGCCTCCTGCATGCAGAGACGAGGGCCACCACTGCCTCCTGCATGCAGAGACAAGGGCCATCACTGCCTGCTGCATTCAGAGACTAGGGCCACTACTGCCTGCTGCATTCAGAGACTAGGGCCACTACTGCCTGCTGCATTCAGAGACGAGGGATACTACTGTCTGCTGCATGCAAAGACAAGGTACACTACTGCTGCATCTTATGCATTACTGTAAAAAAAATGAGGTTTCCCTTTTCTATTTTCTGAGCATGAAAGCATCTTGATTCCTAAATGGCAGTAATAGATTAAAGACTTAAAAACACAATAAATGCAATCACATACCACAGGGTGCTCTTTATCCTGTGCATGAACAGGAAGACAACAGAACAGTATTCATCCTGTGTTCCCTTTACTTTTTAATTTATGGGATGTAAAAGGAATCAGGATAGGGTCTTGAGCTTTGAGAGATACTATATTCAAAAAGGCAGACTGATTTTCCTGCTTTTAACACAATAAGTTATCTAAGACGAGGGGAGGAAGAAAAATGAGAAGGAGAGGTGAGCGAAGGTAATGCAGAGAGGGGAGAGATGGCGGTTTTGATTCCTCAGACCCGTCCTCTCATCACTACTGGGTCAGGACGCTAGGACCTGATTCACTAGGGCAAAGAAATGTGTTTCTCTTCCATGATGAATTCAGTCAAAGAAAAGGAAACTGGCTGGGAATATAGCCCAGTAGTACATGCACGCGTATACTTACACACACACACACACACACACACACTCTCTCTCTCTCTCTCTCACAGTAAAACGATGTGTATTTTATCTTTTTCAGGAACTATCTGCTTTAAAAATGAAAATATTTAGTTACCAAATTTCAAATGAGAATTACCTATTGGATGGAAAACATGCATTTGCATGCCTACAGGAAGCTTTTTTTCCCCTATGTGGATATTTTCTATCTTTCGATCAGAAGTATTATTCAGTGTTATTTGAACGGAGACCATCTTGTCACCAAAAATGCACGGTTGTCTTGGGAAGCAGTATTGGGCAGCCAGTCCTTTTCCACTCATTCGGTGAAGCAGCTCGTGTGTTTTTGTTGGCACAAAGACAGGTGTACTGACCTATGCACAGGAGGAAGAAAGAGTGAGTGAGAACAGATAATACTTCTTTTAGAAACAAGCCAATATTTATGGCATGTGGTTGTCCTAAGTTATTATATAAAACATGGTAACAAACTTTAAAAGATACCATACACAGACACTAGTCAGAATGGTGTAAAATTATAAAGTAAATGCTTTCAAAGTAGTATTAAAACTTTATTTTACTCTGCAGGAATATATTAAAATATTTTACAATATAAAACAAAAACAACCCAGTTGTATAATATTATTTCTGGGAGGGGAGAAACATGGTCTCACTATGTAGCCTGGATGAGCCTAGATCTTGGGGTCCCCTGGGACAACAGACGTAGGTCTCGTGCCCTGAGTATATAAATATTTTCCTTTTACAAACAGTATATGAGCTTTGTTTTCACTTTTTAACCTAAACATTCCATACACGGCCCTCCTGATAACTTTATACTTAGTTCTGATAGTTTTTCAGTTGGTTTTCTTGAATGTTTCAACCATATGACATCCCTACCAATAGCAAACATCATGTGCCTTCCTGCTCAATCCTTAACTTAATGCTCAGCTTCTTACTGGGTAGCATGGTTCTCCTGGAGCCTGTGATCCTTCTGCTTCAACCTCCTGAGTCCTTGGATTACACACATTCACAAACATCTTTTCCCCTTGAACTTTTTTCCACTGCCAACTTCAATTTAAGGTGGCTTCATCCTTTGTTTCACTGATTAAAATGCTCTTCCCTATTGTGATGAGTAATCTTCACAGTCAACGGGAGGGGATTGAGTCACCTAGGAGACCAGGATTAACTGAGGAAGGAAAACCTACCCTCAACAGAGGTAACACAAGCAAGAATTTCTCTCTGCTTCATGCTCACAGAAGCAGGTCAGATGCTACACATACCTGCTGCCATGACTGAGAGTATACAGCAGGTGACAACTAGTATTCAAAAGGTCGACTTACCGGACAAGCAATCCCCTGATGGGGACCCCTACTTGGTAAGGCTATGGGGTCACTGGCTGTAGATAACTTTGCCTCTGTCTGTAATTTTTCTCATGTGCCACTAAAAACAGCTATGGCTATTTTTCAGGATTGATTGTTACAAGCTATTGTGGACCATGATGCGATTATAGCTTATAACAACTGATAATTCAGATGTTAGTCCACCAGAGGAAGTACCCCCGATGGTGCCCTCTCACCCAGGCTTGAGGATCACAGACTGCATGAAAACCGCTGCTTTCATCTGTAATTCCCCTTGCGCAGCTGTGGAGGCCCAAATATGCGAGCCTATTCCACCCTGTCTGAAGGTCAGAGAGTTTTAGCTTGTTCAGTTATTGACAACAACTGTGGGTACACATCCTGACCTAGGGTGTGGTTACTTGGTGTGTTGGACATTAAGATGGTCCATAGAGGTGTATCTTCTCCATACTGACTGAAGGTTAGAGAATTCAAGCATACTTCTGCTCCTTCTTTTGAAATAGGAGGTTTGACCTAAAGAGTGGCTGCCTTCAGAATACTTAGTCTAGGGTGGGTTCACTGCCTAAACAACAGAATGCTTTTCTCAAGAATTAGTGACTTGATGCCTCAACTATTGGGGAAAGTCCCTGTTCTGGTTGTCCTTTGTATTATGTTAAAGCAGTCTTTTTTTCTTCCTCCCCTTTTGGTACTGGGGTATATGGAAAAAAGAATCCAGCATCCAGTATTCACTGAGTTGCCCTCAGTTACTATCCTATGTCTCTGTGATTCTTTCTTATCTCTGTTCCTTCTACCTAACTTTTCTAAGCCCCACGCCCCTATCCTGGTAAGTGGTATCCTTGCTGAAGCTGGTCCCCAACACGGTGTCTCCTTATTACAGTGCATTTTCATGTCATCTCATGATTGCATCTCAATCTTGTGGGCACATATATCTGTGGGTGGTCAGAAAGATCACATCTCATTTAGCTGCATAATCTTGATATATAGAAAAAAATACTAGGATATGTTGTCAGGCCCATGAGAACTGTAGACACTAAAGCCTGCTTTGTTCCTTTTGCTCAGACTAACTGCACATAATTGCTCTTTTTTTTTTTTAAACCTCAGAGCAAGTTCAAACTGAAGGCTTTTTATGACTGGATCATAAGTTTAAAACTTTACATCAAGGCACAAGGTCAGAGCTGCAGGTGTCCAACCACAGTTGCTGCACGAAGCACCCTAGGAAAGGCATGCCAATTCTTTGCTTGCCAATTCTAGCTGACCAAGACCTATGGACACTGTGCCACTGGGCTCTGATCACTTATCACTTATTTTAGGACTGTGCTTTTGGCCAATGAGAGGTAACTCTTGTAATTTTTTTTTTAATTGCTTTAGGCCTCCTGAAAAGGAGAGCTTTTAGGCTAGAGAAAAAGCCAGGAACTAGAATTCAGACAGGAGAGTAAGAACAGAGCAGAACAATAAAGAGCCATGACTGGAACAGCATGCATGTAAGCCTTTTCCCTCAGATGAGCATTATCTAAGCTCCCTTCACTGCTCTGTGACTTGTGACCTGAACCCTGGAAGATATTCTTGTGGAACAGGCCTCCCAATTATCAATAGTATTATTCCACTGCTTATGTGTTTATCTCATGAAAATATTCTATCTGCTGGGCTCGTATTTGCTGTGGATGGTCAGAAAGATGATTTCTGCTTCACCTGTGCAATTCTGATGAATAGAAATAATACTAGGATATTTTTCATTACTCAGACTGGCATAGGAAAGTAATAGTATTCTCTGTCACAGAGACAGCTGATTTTAAACTTCAGGACAAATGCAAAGCAAACTGCTTGCCCCTGGGAATGAACATCTGATTGTCCCTAGAGAAAAATATTTCCCAGGTGTTTATTGCTGATTCAAGGTCAGAGCTTAAGCAACTTTGGCAGACATAGTTTTCTTAGCAATGAACTTTCTGCATGTACTCCCAACCTCAAGGTTCATTCATCTAACAGTTTATTGTTTAAGACCTGAATTTCAATGTCACTTCCTTTCTGGGAAAGAGTTACATGCACAGCCAAGCATTATTCAGTGGCTGGTCAATGTGACCTCCCTACCCTGAGAAAAACTGTGTGACTTATTTTGTCTTCTAGGTATGGGTCGGGCCCTGAAAATGTAACATAAATTGTCCAGAGTTTGGCTGAGAGAGGAGGTATGTACAGCTATTCAGAGAACTGCTGTGTGAAGAGCTGGGCAGAGGTGTGAGTGTGTGTGTGTGTGTGTGTGTGTGTGTGCGCACGTGTGTAGGAAGACATGGCTGAGTGTGCAGAGAAGTGCGAGGGAGGAGAGACGAGGGAGGTGTAAACAAGTGTGGAAGTGTGTAGCTGTGTGTGAAGACTCTACTTCCGTGGAGACAGAAAGATTTTAAGAGAGGATTATTTAAGATGAAGTAAAAGAGAAAGTGACCATCAGAAAGTATATTTCCTTATTTTTCCCCTCAGATATACAAAGTCTAGCCTTTACCACATTCGTGGATTTTTGGCATACCCTGGAGGCAGTCTTGGAGCAGGCTCTCCAAAGTGCCTCTGATAATGGACTATGTCTGCTCTTATACCAGGAGCTAAAAAGATCTCTCTTCTTAAAAAGTGTTTTGTCATAGTTTCAAGAAAAATAACTAATACACTATTTTAAGATAAAGGTAATCTTCATTTAAATTCCATCAGTACTTTATTGGGTAATCATCTCTTTATACCTCTACTGAACACTAGATTTTAGTTAAATTCTTTATTATATCTTAATTGAAACCACAAGCAGCAAATTAAAAAGAGAAAGAGAGAAAGAAAGTGCATGCGAGAGAGAAACAAAAAGAAAAACCCTGTCTATTATAAAACCACAGGAGAGCCATCTTTCAAAATTTAAGTATTGCAGCACACCAGGCTTGCTACAAATAATTGATGATAATAAATAATAATTTTAGGTTCAATGAAAATATCATACATATGAAATGATAAACCGCCCACTATATATCAGTAAAAATATTCCATAAAAGATCAATAGTATAAGAATTTAAAGTAATTTTTATAAAATTCTGTAAATTTGTTTGCAACATATATTCAAAAAATCAGCTACTTAGATCTTAAATTTGTTCAGAATGGAGAAATTGGCCTACTTCTCCACTGATGCTTTCTGATGACAATAATAAATGGTCTACCATTGGTTTCACTTTGGTTTTCTGCAATGCTAAGGATAAAACACATAACCTCAAAAAAAAAAAAAAAAAAAGGCCGGGCAAGTACTGGAGTTTAAGTCTCTAAGTGATTCCCTGTCTCTTAGTCAGGCTCAGCAGTATGCACCTCTAAACACAGCTAAGGAGGTTATGATAGTAAGGTCACAAGCCTGGAATCTTCCTTTGGTACACAGCAATACTCTGACTAAAAAAATATTTTTAAAGAACATCTTACTGATGAAGAAATGTAGAACCTGCTCCACATTTCTGGACGCTTGTTTAGCACAGACCTCAACAGCAATGCTCAGTGTGAATGCACTCCATACAGAAGAGCAACTAAAACAGGAGAGTGGGTGTGCAGACGGTACAGAGACACCAACCAACCTAAACACAAGGCTGCAGCTGAACAGAGGTATTTTCCAGTATGATCTGTTGACACCTGAGCCTGAGCAGGTCACTCTGACTTATACCATGTCTGAGATGTACTCATCATTAAGTCATTCAGGAGATGCTGATGTAGGCAGTTTCACTTTTCTGGAAACCCATAAAGGCTGGGCTGCAGTGTATGGGGACACAAGCTGAAACTATGGTGCAGAAAGGAAGGAGACTTGAGGCTAGACAGAATCAAGTGCAGCCCCGCGCTGCAGTTTCCACCTTCCATCCTGAAGTGCAGTGTTGAACACATGGGCCTCAGCTTGGTGCTATGGGAAGGGTGGGTGTCTGGAAGAGTGGGGCCTACCACGAGATTTAAGTGATTGAAGGCATGCACTACAGCTTTAGCGGTCCTCTCTCTCTCTCCACAGGTGAGGACGAGTCATCTCAGGGCTTTCTAAGAAGGATACCATTATTTCAAGCACAAGGTAGCAATTAATATCACTAACCATTTATTCTTTCATTTCACATTTACTGATTCATTTTGCTAATAATAATAATAAGACTTTAATACAAAATATTCCAGAGAACTGAGTAAGCCAATCAGTGTGATAAATGCCACAACAAAGTTGGCTAGGCAGCTTCAGAGCAGGCAGAGTTTACAACTTAGAAGAGATGAAAGAATCTGGCTACTTGAGTGAACTAAGTAAGACTGTCCCAGTGCTCGCTGCTTCCAGTGGTTCCACCCTCTTCTGAGCAGCCCCTGGCATCTCTATCTGCAGCACTCTGCACAGCTGTCTAATCTTAGTCTTCTGGCTCCTCTTCCTGCATTAGGTTCAGTCTAGTGGAACACAGTGGCGAGGAACACCCATTATGATAAAGTAGCGCTGTACCATCCCTCTGCTCAAAGCCCTCCAGCTTCATGGAGAGGAAAAGTAAAAACTCTTTACAAAGCCCCCTCCCCCAACCAAAGCTGCTAGGTCCCTGTTGACGGCATTCCTCTTACTCTGGACACCATTGCTCACTCTATTCCAGTCCACCCTGATGTCTGTGTTCCTCTAACACAGCAGCCAGACAGGTACACTTCTACCATGTCCTTGGTATCTGTAGCTTGCTTGGCTTGGGATGTACTTTCTGCACATAGCCACCTGGCTCAGTTCTGATATGTCTTCGTTCCAATATTACCTTCCTAATGAGGTTTAATAAAATTTCTATTCCCCATATTCTCCTTTATCTCTTCACATTGTCACTTAATACCATGCTCCTTCTCCTCTCCCTCCCCTCCTTCACTTCCTTTTTTTGACACAAAGTCACTAAGTAGCCCTAGATGACCTGGAATTTGCTTTGTAGACCAGACTGGCCTGGAACTTACAGAAATCTACCTGCCTCTGCTTCTATAGTACTGGTACTAACTGTGTACACCACATACCAAGCACAGCGATAACACAATATATAATTTATCTATTATGTTTATTATCTGGTTTCCCATTCACTCCTTACTTTAAAAGATAATCTATTTTCAGAATTCAAATCAGATTTTCACCATTTTAAATATTACAGAATTTCTTAATAATCTACCTCCAGTGTTGGTTATAACTATACTTTATGTGGTGCTAAGCGTTTCAAAACAACGTTTTCTAAAAATATCACATTGTACTTACTGAAGCACAGGATGGTGATAAGTGGAGAATCATGAGCATCAACATTTATTAGTTTTAGGAAACGATTTAAGAGTTCTATTTTATACACACACACACACACACACACACACACACACACACGGAACTATGAACAAAAGAAAATCTCTAAAGGCGTACACAAAGAAAAATTTTCGATGAAAAGTTCTATGGAACAAATATTAGAAACATATAGATTCATGTAAAAAAAGGATTTTGATAAAATCTGTACTACCCAACCACAATGAAAAATAATGCCTGAAAACACTAGTTTTTAAAAATGATTTATTTTTTATTTTATGTGCATTTACGTTTTGCTCGCATATATGTCTGTGTAAGGGTGTCAGATACCCTGAAACTGGAGGTACAGACAGTTGTGAGCTGCTATGTAGGTAACGGGAATTGAACCCTAGACCTGAGTCCTTTGGAGGAGCAGCCAGTGCTCTTAACCACTGAGCCATCTATTCAGTCTTGGAAGCACTAGTCTTAATTTTGTCATAACAAATGTTCTAAAAGTTAAAAGCTTGCTGCATTCTACACTGGTGACAAGGCCATCCTCACAGGATTCCTGGGGAGGAATTACTTCCCCCGCTGCAGCGACACTACAATAAAAGAGCTTCCCCCAGAGGGAGGAGAACAAAAGCATCAAGTATCAGTGAGACGATCCCCTACAAATCTTTCCCCAGCACATGTTTAAATAATAAAAGTCGTTCGTGTACCTTTAGATGGTTTATGAAAATAAGCAATCAATTCTGCAGCCACAACATTATTTCTAAAGGAAATCTATGTGACTCATGACGCCTGCAGATACACAGAGACAAAGCACACATATTTTATCAGTTATTACAGTAAGCAAATAAGCGTGGAATGGGAGAGCACATAACTGTCTGCTTAGTGCTTCCTGAAACATTTATAAGAGCTGTTATCTCCCTAATAACAGACAGACAGCGTGCGGTTTTAGAGAGGAGAAAAGCTTCATATTTTTTAACACTTCACTAAAAAGTAACTGAAGAGTGTAAAATGAAAAATACTCTGTGCAGTTAGCAGGTAATGGACCATATTATCAACTCAAGTTAGATTTATAGGATACAAACTAGTCACTAATAGTTATTTTATGACATAGCATGTCTGCTTTTTCTTGAGATTATTAAGATTAAAGTTGTAAAACTTCTTTTGAACATAGCTGTTCAAAATGATTGAATTATAAAATCTAAAACGAGACTTGAAAAATAAAACATGGAGGAGAATCGAGTGAAGGGCTTATCCTGGGCTCCCCCAGCAGCCGCGCCAGTCTTTCAGAGACTTTCAGAGACGATGTTTCCACATAGAGCGTTACAAAAACCATGTTTCCCAACCTTTTATGCTTTCATCGTATTTAGTTACACAATCATCTTTAAGTATTATCAATCTGTTTTGTCTTTAAATTTCAAAAGAATGAAGAGCTGCAATATACAAACTGTTCTCTTTGTGTCTTGTTTGCTTAGCTTACTTTATAGCAGTGCCTATTTAGATATGATTTATAAACACGACAAGGTAAGGAAGACTGCAAGCAGAGGTAAGCTGCGTCTTTTAAATTAGTGTTTTTTAAACCAAGGTACAGTTCAATTGGTCAGAGTTATAAGGCAGAAAGCCTCAAAACTGTCTAATTTACCTAGTGAAAAGCAAGCTCATTGTGTCTCCAGTTCACTGCACTGAACAGTATCTAGTATAGTATTAAAAAAGCAAAGGGCAAATTTGCTTTACCTCTACCTGAAAGCACAGATCCAAATAAATGTATTAAGCCTTCTAGAAAGTGCTACTTTAAATAAGTGATTTGTTATCTCAAGGATAACTCTTAGTTATGTATGTAAACCTGACTATTGTAGACAGCAATTGTGATAACTTCTAGTATTTTGAGTAACGAGCACAGATTAAGAACATTTCAAAATGTTCTTACTTATTTTTGCAATAATTAACATATCTCAAAAATCTGTTAAAGGGGCTGGAGAGAGAGAGCAGTGGCTAAGAGCACTCCCTGTTCCTGCAGAGCACCTGGACTTGATTCCCAGCATCCACATGGTCCTCATATCAAGTAAAACTCCAGTTCCAGGGGAGCAATGCCTTCTTCTGACCTCCGTGACCACCAGGCATGCATGTGGTGCACAGACATACAAGTGAGCAAAAGACTCATAAACATAAAAAATAATAAAAAAAATTTGTTTGCAGGCAGATATGAACAGTGTGTACACTTAACGAGTTCATTAATACACATATGCCAGTAAAGAGGTGTCAAAAGCTGTAGTCTGGGCACTAAGAATGGTTCTAACATTTAAAATGGTTATGAAAATACATGTTTATGATATTAAAATAGCAAAACTCATATTTTAGTTTCTAAAATATTTGTTGGCACAGACACTTGCTCATTTTTATACTGTCTTGCTCAGGCGACTTTTGTGCCATGATGGCATCACTGAGTGGCTACAGTCTACAAGGCTAAGGTATCCACTCTCCAGCTCTCTTGACAAAGAACCTGGGGCTGAAGATGTAACTCTGTAGAGCACTTGCCTGCCGAGTGCAAAGTCCCATCCCTAACGCTACCAATAAACTCTCCTGGCCCTATATATAAAATGTGTCTGCCTGTAAGACTTTGCAATGCAGAGGGAATTACTTTACAACATTCTATTCTTTTCCCTCCAAAGACAAGTCTACAAGCTCTACTATCAGCACATTTAATTAAAAAAACAGTCTAGTTAGTGGCAGTCTTGGCTATAGGTTTGCGTGCAGTCTTGGCTATAGGTTTGCGTACAGACTTAATCATTTTGAGGCATGCTCTATCTACTCCTAACATCTCCAGGACTTCAGCATGGTGAACTTGGGCAAATGCCTTTTCTGCATCAACTGAGATATTATGCATTTAGATGATACACTAAATTTCTTGATTTATGTATTGTGAACCAACCTTGCATCTCTAGCCCACTTGGCCATGTTGTATGATCTTGTTAATGTGTTTCTGAATTGGGTCTGCATGCATTTTGTTGAGAAATTCTGTATCTTATGTTCATCAGAGAAATTGGTCTATAGTTTTGTTGTTGTTATTGTTCTTTCTTTACCTAATTTTGGTATCAGGATAACAGTGGTTTTGTGAATGAATTTTCTAGTGTTTCTTCATCTTCTATTTTATGAAGTAAAGAAGAACTATTACTAAATCTTCCTTGAAAGTTTAAAAAGAATTCAGCAGTTCTTCTGGACCTGGGCTTTTCCTTGTTGGGAAACTTAATAACAGCCTCAATTTCATTACCTCTAATGGGTCTGTTTAAGTGACTTATATCTTCTGCCTTTAATTTTGGTAGGTCACCAGGCTTGAGATACTTCTAACTATGCTGTTATCCCTTAGCATTGTTTCGGCTATCCTTAAGCATGTCTTCTGTGATTCCACTGGTATTTTATTGGGCACTGCGCTAAATCTGTAGATTAATTCTGATAGTTCAGTCATTTCCACAATATTAATTCTGTCAATACAGGAACATGGATGCTCTTTCCAACTTCTAGAATCTTCTTTGAGTTCTTTTCTGTGTCTTCAAATTTTTATTGTAGAGCTCTTTCAAGTCTTTGGCTAAACTTATTCCTAAGTACTTATTTTTTGTGTGTGTGTGTGGGGGGAAACTACTATGAATAGGATGTTTTCACAATTTCTTTCACTGAGAGTACACTGTTGGTATATATGAAGGCTGCTATGTTGTTGACTTCTGTATCCTGAAACTTTACTGTGTTTATATTAAAGGCAAGAGTTTCCTAGCACTCTATAGCCTATGTCACCACAATAATGAATTCTCCCTTTTCTATTTGTGTCCCTTCTCATGTCTTTCTCTTGCCCAATTGTGTAGCTAAGACTTTGAGAACTATATGGGCAAGTGACGAGAGAGTAGACACCCTTGTCTCATTCCTGATTTTAGATTCCTTCCATAATCCCCTGTAAAAATGCTTCCCTTAAAAAGAGGGCTTCTATTTCCTCCTACAGTAGATGGTAACCAATCCAGACAACTCACAACTAGACAATGTGCAGAGAGTGGAGACCTTGGAATATTCAGCCCTAAATGGGATCTCCATAAAATCCCTCCCCCCAGGACTCAGAGAACTCTGCAGAAGAGGAGACGGAAAGATTTTAAGAGTCAGAAGGAATAGAAGATACCAAGGAAAGGGTGTCTTCCAAACACGATAAACATTGATACATATATGAACTCAGAGACTACAGCAGCATGCACAGGTTCAAAGGCCAGAGTTAGAGGAGGAAGTGGACACAATCTCCCATCATTAAACAAGAAGCTGCCACTAACTGACAACTGCTTGCAAAGAAAAAATTAGTTTCTGCAACGGAGTCTCGCTGGATACATTAGCCACACATAAAGGTAGATTCCATGGCCAACAAAACAAACCCAGTGGTATTTCTATAGATATTTTTTGTCTCATATTGTTTTGTTATGGCATTTAAAAAAATTTTTTTGGGGGGGTCCTGTTTTCTAGAGAAAGAAGGTGTGCAGTTGTATGGACACAGAGAATCTAGGAGATGAGAGAGGGGAGAAACCATAATCAGAATATATCATATGAAAACAATTTATTTTCAATTAAAATAAAAAAGTAGGACTTTTAAGACAAGATATATCTAGCCCTTGGACACTAGAAAAGTCCCTCAAGTTCTAGTGACCTGCCGCTCAGCAAAATGGAGACACTGGCACTGACATCTGCCTTTCAGGGCTGTTTTGAATTTAGGCTAATATAAAATAAAATCTGAATAAATAAAGGGTCTGAGGAATATGAAAGGCACAAGCAAGGCAATGAGTTACAGTTATAGTTCTGAGCTCAAATAAAAGTGGGTGTGCCTGAACTTCAGTCCAGGTGAGGTCAGAATCCAGTACATCAAAGAACAAAAACAATGAGGTTTCCTAGGACAATGGAAGGATGGCAAGATCATGTGTAAGAATTCATGGTCTTTACTGAATGCAAAAGAAAATCTAAGGATAAAAGGTGAGGGAGAGAAGAGGGCACGGGAAGGTAGTTCTACATTAGGAAGGATTATTAGGGGGACAGTGGATTGGCTTGGAAGCAACAGCTAGGGGCTTTCTACAAATAATCTCACCTCACAGGCAGTAATGATTTAGACACAGACAGAATTATAGGTCATTGCAAATGAGGTCATGCTGAGAATATGTACTACAGGCTGGCATGATCCGAATGGAGATTCCCAGAGAAAGGCTAGACTATGGGTCAGAACCTTACAGACTATGTCAGGGCAACTAGGAATTGTGCTATGTATTTCAGAGGTAGAATTATGGCCTCAGGCTGGCTATGCCTCTTTGCACTCAACTGTACTATAAGTTAGGGGATAGGAATCTCCCAGGTTGAGGGACATGGATCTCATCCAGATACAAGTCTAAGGGTAGGAAAAGTTATCTTAGTGATGTACATGGGTATGTTAACTGAAATAATAGACCCCACCCAGGATGCTCTATTCAGTCTGACAGAACAGAGTGTAAAGAGTTCCTTATACATCACAGGTGCCAAATCCCTGACACCGAGCCAGGATGGAGAAATGGGTTCTTAGAGATCAAGAGACAGAAATAGAGACATAGACAAACACTTATATAATTACACACACTTTTCCTGATCTTTGTACAAACATTTAAAATCTCAATCCCAGCACTCGGGAGGCAGAGGCAGGCGGATCTCTGTGAGTTTGAGACCAGCCTGGTCTACAGAGCTAGTTCCAGGACAGGCTCCAAAACCACAGAGAAACCCTGTCTCGAAAAAACCAAAAATAAAATAAAATAAAAGAAATAAAAAATAAAATAAAATCTCTCACTGACAGAAAACTTGATTTGCAGTATAGGAACCTGAGGTTCTTTGGAGTCCAAGTGTATGAAGCAAAGCCATGTGACCTGCATCCCTATTCATATTTATATTAGTTTATTTTCTATGTTAAATGCTTTCCTTAATTATTTGAGAATATCATACAATGTAGTTTGATCATATCACCCCTTCCCTCATCTCCCAGATTCTATCAAACATCCTTATCTACCCAACTTTACTCTCATTTCTATATCCTTCCCCTGCCCCATTAAGTGCAGCCTGTGCTGTCCACCTACTCCTGGACATGAAGCCTGCCTTGTTCATGACTGCTCAGAGTTCCTATGTGCATCTGTCCTGTTCTTTCCAGAAACTCCTGTTTTCTTCAAGCCATTCATCACCTGTGGCTCTTATTATCATTCTACCCCATCTTCTGTGATGATTCCAGAGCCATGAGGGGAGGGGATACACATGTCCCATTTAGGACTGTATACCCCAAAGTCTATGCCCACCGACCAGTTGTGGGACCCTGTATTAACTGTCATCTACAGCATCCTCTGCATGTCTACCTTCAGAATTTCAGTTGCAGAATTTTATTTTAGGCTAATAAAAACATTAACTCTTTAGTATTTGAGCACTTCAGAAGACCAAGTCAGAACACCACTGTGATAAGAATGTGCTGGGATGGTGATACGCACCTTTAATCCTACCACTTGAGAGGCAGACATAAGCAGACTGCTGTGAGTTTGAGGCCAGCCTGGTCTACCAAACTAATTCCAGACCAATCCGATCTACACAGTGAGATCCTGCCAAAGGTAAATAAACAAGCAAATGAAGAAATAAGCAGTGAGCGAAGGTGACTAGGACAGTAGGTAGAGCCTGGGTATTAATTGTGAAGCCACGTATCACAGCTCCCCAGGCTTCCCATCTTTCTCCTCTACAAAATGGGGCCAAGTCTACACATCCAGCCTGCTTCATCTACTTGGTGTGAGGGCCGAATGAGACAGTATATGTGTAATTGATTTTTAAGCTCCACAAAATTCAATAAACAGTATTTTGGAGATTATTAGTAAACTGAGTTTTCAGCCAATGTTGAAACAGCAATCTGTCAGATGACAAAGGGTCACAAGGTTAAAAGTACACATCAAAAAAGCTGAATCATCATTGGAAAAAGGCTTTTATAACAATATCGCTGTATTTATTGATAGTGCCGTCCAAAGGCCTTTAAAAAAGCAATCCCTTCCCCCAAGTCCTTTTTCCCCTCTCTGTTAGCAGTGGCTGAAGAGACTGTCTCTAAAAGGTTTCTAAATGATGTTGATGTTAAAATATATAGGATCACCATTTAACAGCCTTTTAAAGAGCAGTCCCTGTACCATCTTTGTTAACAACAGAGGGAGGTAGGGACTATTTTTTCAAAGGCTTTTAGAGGATGTTGTTAAAAGAATATATAGTGACATCATTTAAAAGCCTTTTAAATAACAGTCCTCCTTCCCTCCCAATTGTAATGCCCTTGGCTTTCATTTATTTTGTACTACGAGCTGAAAATGGACAAACCAACAGATCACTGACTATAGCAGCATTTGTGGACGGAGGGTGATGCATTGCTATTAAGAAGACTGATGTCCAGAAATAAATCCAACTCTTCAAGAGCAAAGTTTCACAACTATACAGGATGTTGCCCACCCTCCTGATCACTGAGAAGTGCTCTTTGATTGTTTTCTCTGCAAGTTTTCTGGATAAGCTACCACACAAACAGGAACAGAATTGCAGCCAAACTGGTCTGAGAATTCCCAGGGCATGAATGCAACCCTGCTTCACTCCTCCCTAGTTAACATCTGTTCATCTAAGGGCTAACCCAACGCTCAGCTCCCATTCTGTTGCTTTGATTACTCAACTTCTGCCCACTGGTCCTTACTCCACTAGGAGACAGCAGTGCTCATGCAGTGTTATTTGCCATTCTCGGCTATAAAGAGGGCACCATCAACTCCATCTTTGGTTCAGGGCATTCAGCCTGACTGACAGTGGCTCTGAAATAGGTCAGCTATGATTAACCCTCTCACATAACAACATAAAACAGTACTGGCCCAGGGAATACAAGACATGAAACAATTTTACTTTTCACGTTGGGCCGGGCCTTCTCTGACAATATTTCACAGGTTTGTAACACCTTGATGAGGACTTTTTAGAGGTCCCAAAGTATAGCTCCCCAAGCAGCATCTCAGACTTAGAGCTTAGGCCTCACTTTTTTTTTTTTCAGTCTTGCACAAAGAAATCACTTTAGTTCCGATTTACTTAATCACAATAAACTGCAATTTACTTGTCATCTTTTAAGTAATATTAAATCAAACACTAAATATTGTTGAGAATACAATGGTCAACTGCAGTCCAGCGTGTCAATTTGACTCTTCCCACTGTTACATCTACTGCATAAGTCTTAATCACACTACACTTTGACATCATTATTTAATTTGGGTATCATTTAACTTCATGCATATTCTTATGCCTTGGGTAACTAGCAATATGCTAACCCTGAATACAATTTCTTTACATGTTTTAGCCTTTTTCCAAAACACAAGTAACTTATTTCTCTGATGCCTTAAAAGAGTTAGTTATCTAATGAGATAAATTAGTGTTTTTGTCAAAAATCTATATTCTGATTGTTGAAATATGTGTTAACATTTTCTTGCACATCAAAAGGACAATACTGGCAAGAGGCAAAAATTAATTTGCTGTGAAATTTGCAAATTTTCTTAAGAGGATCTGACAGAGGCAA
>NW_026067964.1:5610745-5711229 GCF_014885135.2 Alexandromys fortis
GATTTAATTGCAATAGCATAAGATTCTGAGGTCCTACTATGTGCTAGCTATTATATGAGGCTATCGTAGAAGGATATCTAACATAGTCAGTAACTTGGAGTTTTCTAGCAAGTTACAGCACATATAAAAGCTTGGATCAGTGCCCCAATGCTAAAGACATATCACACAGGAAGAGAGTAACATGGCCTAGACAAAATATAGCATTCAGTTTGAGTTTTAAGAAAATCTGTAAAAAAAATAAAAAAAAAATAAAAATAAAAAAGTAAATACAATGTAACTGAAAATTATGTTGTATGTCATTTTTAAAAATTAACAATAGAGGAAATGGAGTTTTAGGATGTTCTTTAAAAGGAAAATAGGGCCAAAATATAAGAAGTACTTGGCAGAGCTGGGCAGAAAAAGAGGATCAATTACAGCTCCAAAGAGACCACTGGACATCAAGAAGAGAGTGGAAACATCTTATTTAAATACAGTCTTACACTTTCTGGCAACATAGAAATAAAGAAACTTCATAGCACCAACCTTTGCTCCCACTGTTGGAAGAATATACTTAGGTATACGGTGTCGATTTATATGATTCCTTAAGAAGCATTATTTCATAAATTTATGTTTAGTGATCACAGTTTAATTCGTTCATTAAGGGACCCTTTCCTGGAAGTTGATTTTTTTTTCTAATTCTTACTGTAATTGCATTGTTCTGATCTTGTATTATAAAGGCAGCTGCTTGCCTATCATTTGTACTTTCCTCGTTAATCCTGACTCAGTGAATTAACCTTTAATTACAGCCGTTAAAATTGAAATGAGCCTCTTGTCTGGCTGGGGCTGCCCCCTTTCAGTGCAGGGTTCTGATGAAAAATTTTAGGGTCAATGAATATGTCCTATGTCATGTCTGATAGCTGCTGAAGACGTGAGGAGGTAAATGTTACCTTAGAAAGATGTGCTCTCAATTTGCAGGAGCTCTCTGTTGACAGCAAAATAAACTCAAAATCCTATTTTCAGATTCTCAGTCTCTCATGATGTACTTTTAAACAAATCAGAGGGCATGTGAGAACATAGACCACGGGGTATAAAATATTCAACTAACTCCCAAAAGTAATTTACTCTCCACCTTACAGTCTGAAATAGTACATGTTAAGTAATAAAAGGAACGGCAATGAATACTATTTTCTTAAATTTTTTACAATTTATTTTGTGTGTATCTGTGCATGCACATGAATGTGCTATGGCACGACATACGTCAGGACAATTCGAGGGAGCTGGCTCTTTCAAGCTTCCGCTCTCAACCATCATCTGAGTTCTGGGGGCTGAACCCAGGTTGCTTTCACCCACTAACCATCCTGGCAGCCCCAGAGCTCTACTATTTTCTAGATACGCACTTGGTGGAAATAATTGACTTAGTGATGTCATAACACGGACAGTAGGATTATTTACAGTGACTTAACTAGGAATGAATCCTAGGAAGCAAGAAGATGGCAAGAAGTAATTTCAATGGCTTAAAATGTGTCTAGTGAGCACCGTTCACGGTGAGTACCAGGGGTGGGAAGGCCATCATAAAGGCTCTGTCCTATCTTCTAGGGACTTAGACTCCAATTCTCATTATATTTTCTTTATATGATGTTTGCTGAAGTCATCTGAAACATCTTTATTTAATGTATTTAGACTTCCAAGCCTTAGAGCTGAAAAGGACCTGAGAAATGGTTGCTTCAGTTTCATAATGTCACAGATGAGGTTCTGAACTTATTCAACACTGATGATGGGTTTAAATTTACAAGCTACTGCACCAGATCATAATTCTATCAAAAATGTCATATGAATTTATATATTTATTATTAGGGAAAATTTCAAATGTACACAAAACAGAGAGGCTAATGTAATAAACAACTAATTCTTCAGTGAATTTCAGGTTATTTCCCTTTAGCACCAAGAGTGTGTGTGGGCTCCCATGCATGAGAACCTGGGTAGACCCCCACCACAACAGGGAGGGAGGAAACACACACCAAACATGGCACTAACTGCTTAGCCCGTCTAAGCCAATCTTTTATTCTACTTCTTAATTATTAAAAAACAATTTTTAGACATAATTTTACCAACGAACTTGGTCTGTAGGTATAAAGTCCTAAGAAGCCTTAAAATACTATATTTCATATCCAAAACTAAAACCCAATTAATTCCTTAATTTCTTCTTCAACCAGTCAGCATTCACACTTCCTTGGCCACACATCCTCATGCAGCTGCCTTCTTGAATGGGCTCAGGAGGACACACACGTGGCACAGGGCTCTCTCTTCATCTCAAGCTTTCTTCCTGCGCCTTTCTGGAGTGGTTGTTTCTTTGAGCCATAGGGTGATACAGGTCTTTACTGCTACTCTAACATTCTAGGGAGGTATTTATAAACCCAGTAATGTAGAACAGCTGCAAACTTAGAGAAATAACCCTGATTGATAGGCTTATAAAAGATGGATGTAATTACATTCCTGAATGGTTTGAATAACAGTGTGTCTGATCTATTCCAAGATAAGTGGTTTTTACTTTTCTTTGATATTAGGGTCATATACCGTACTTATCTATTTTTACTTCATGCTCTCTTATCTCTGGTAATAAATTAATTTCATAGTGTTAGTTGGGAATGTACCCTATAGCTGAATTCATTTTTATCTTTCTTGGAGAGGAAACAAAGTCTTCATGAATATAATAATAATATTTTTCAGACTTTCATGTTAAAAGATTTAATATTATTAAATAAGATTTATTTATTTCTTTATTTTTCTTATTGTTCTGTATGTTTAGAAAACAAATTTGGCATGCTTTTAAAGAGAACAGTTACCTGACTGGCACACAGCAGTATTTAACACGTGACTGGCCAGTGCACAGTCACCTATGACACTAAGGGAGAATAAGAATTCTTCTGGCAAATGGCAAAATTCAGCAGAAGCAGTGAGACTCGCACAAAATGCTGCCAGTTTTGGAAATAGGGAATAAATCTACCAGAAAGAAAAATATCTTGAGAACAAATTACATTTGTTCCCTCCCACTTTGCACTGTAGTGTTTGTAGTTATAGTAAGTAAAAGCCAAAATCATAATGTTAAGAAAGCATCAGGAGATAAGCAGAGACTTGTCTCAGCTCTGGCGATGATGACCTACAGCCAAGTGCAGAGGATGACGGGAGAAACGCCCATGGCTTTCATTACTCTCAACTCCTCCATCCTTTATCTCTGCAGATGTGTGTGCCCTTGGTGTTCTGTGTTCACTAGTAACTATAATTAACACCTCAGTGGACATCTCATTGGGGAGAGCTCTACTATCACAAAAAGCATTCTTTACCACTTAAGACTTAACCTGGGTTGGTTTGTGTGTGTGAGAGAGACTACGCAAGTGACTATGTGTGTGTGACGTTCAGGGAGCAAAGGCACCTGCAGCTAAGCCTGATGACCCAAGTTATATCTGCAAGACCGACATAGTAAGAGAGAACCAACTCTTACTGAGTAACTCTCACAAGCTATGTAATAATGTAATTTTTAAAATAAAAGACTTAAATTGGCATGTGTTTGTTTGAACCAACTAAAATATTTTACAAAAGTATCTAACTCAAAATCAACTATAAACTTTTTCCTTTTTAAAAAGCAGCTCCTTATGTATCCATAGGGATGGGACATGAATGGGACCTAGATGCATGATGTGACAGACACAAAGAATAAATAAAAAGAAAGATTAAAAGGAACAGATGAGAATGGCCTCTGGTAACAACAGAGCCTCTAAGGTAGATCACAAGAAAAACAAACCCCAGGCCACAGCATGGCACACCTTTAAGTTTAACTTCAAAATGGAATCAGTTCCCAACTGTAGAGGACTGAATAAAAGAACAAGACAGGACGTGGCTAGGCAGTGGAGGCACAAAATACTGTCAAACCTTAATTAAAAAATGTTTTCAATTTAAGCAGACCCAGGCCAGTGATTTTTCATTATTTTTACCACAGTTCCATGACTACTGACATTTTCATCAGAACAAATAAAGGGTTTTCCTCAAATTTAAAATGACAAAATTATTTTAAAATTTGACTCATAATTTCTTTCTCTTCTAAACTCAAGAGAATTTGATTTTAGCTGGACCTGTCTCTTAGCTCAGGGCTTAAATACACCTTCACTTTAAAACAAAGTAAAAAATGTATTTCTAAGAGTGCTTCTATCATACAGAGAGCAAACTCTGTCAGAGACACACCGCCACTTTTATGAATGCCACTGCATACTCATGGAACTCATGCTTACTGGATACACTCAGGATGTCGCTCACAGCAATCTGTCCTTGCAAGGCAACTTGGGGAACCCCTGACCCTCTGGTGGTATAAAGGGCGTGGAACACATGATCACAACAATTTCAGGGATAGAAGGAGGAAGGAGAGAGGAGGAAGAGGAAGGGTGGACAGAAGGAAAAATGAGATTCTGTAAGATCAAAACTAAAATCCTAAAGCAACTTCAGTCATGATCATGATTATTATTATGCACAATTATCCTAATATCTCCATGTGCTGCTTTAACAGGTTTCAGGTGAAGTGAATCCCATTCTTCCTCCGTTCTAGCTTGCTTTTCTTTCGTATTATTTTTAAATTAATGACTGACCTCCAGAGTAAAGCAGGCTCTCTCTGTTCTCATGCTAGGTTATAACAATACACAGTCAAGACCTCAGCCCTCATCATGGAGAGTACTAATCTCAGTAGATTAGATTTCCTATAGCAGAAAGCCATAAGCCTATTTGGTAGCTAAATTTTTATATTTCTTGCCACAACTAACTATGATAAAAAGGATAACTTATGATAAAATGATAACTAATAATAAAAACTTACTTTAGAAGCTGTTTTTATGTGTGTATGTGCGTGGTCTCCCCTGACCTCCACTCTGCTTGCTAAAATTCAAGTGTTATCTCTAGGTTCCCTTTTTCACACACTTGGGGAGGAGACATTAGCTGCATGGCTCCTTAGGCATGCCATCAAATTTAACATCATCTTTTCTGGAAATTCTACCCTAACCACGTACAACAGGTGCAGATGCTGGTTTGCCACTATTGCTGCCATTGTTTGCACCAGAGCATCAAGGCAGATGAGAAAGAGGGCCCACATGCAGAGTCAAAGACAGTTGTAAAAAGTAGTCTTCCATATTGTGTTTGAGAGCAAAAGGAGTTCAGACATCTCAACTTTTAACCTGTGTTAAAGGCTGAAAACCACAGCAGGGATGTAGGGCTCAGTAAATATCAATACTGTTTAGACTATGAGAAAAATAACAACACATAATGGCAATTACAGCTATAGAATTTCTATAAGCAAGAGTATGCCATGAAAATAAAAGAACTTGCCTTTAGGGCAAATTTTCTTCTTTTTCACATTCCACTGTAAACACTGTCAAAACAGGAATCTCGCCTGCTCTGCTTACCACTTAGTCTGGGTCTGAGCAAACAAAACTGGAGTAACAAGGAGTTGGCCTCCCACTCGGTCCCTAGGAAAGATTGGCTCCTGAGAGGTCACTTCTAAATGTGTGGATCACCCAAATTATACCAGGAATTGTGTAGGCCCTTTGGGTCCAAACCTGTGCATTTGTGTCATGGCAGTGAGTCGTGAGAGGCACCTAGACAGCTTACACTA
Source organism: Alexandromys fortis (assembly GCF_014885135.2). Taxonomy (NCBI): domain Eukaryota; kingdom Metazoa; phylum Chordata; class Mammalia; order Rodentia; family Cricetidae; genus Alexandromys; species Alexandromys fortis. The sequence goes on from NW_026067964.1 coordinate 5,616,375, forward strand.
GGAGGTAACTCAGGGCAGGGCCTGGCCCAGCCTGAACAACTCCTTTGAGCTCTGAGGCACTTTACAGCAACCTCACCTTTAGGGAGCAGGGAAGGCTGCAGACATGCACAGAGCAGCAGTTTCACCCTGCCCATATAATGAAGCCTCAAGTAAAAAACTCGGAAACACCAAAGTTCAGTGAGCGTCCCCTGGTCAGTAACACTCTGCACAGTGCCACATCCTGATGTCACCCAGGGTGTGCATCTGGAACTCAGAATTCACGCTTAATCCTACGAATAGTGTTTTCCTAAGTTCTGTGAGTTTTAACAAATTACTACGCCTGAGGGTGGTTTGGGAGAAACCCTTCAAGTGGATGTGGCATCAGAGATCTTGAGCCAATTCAGGACTCTACCGAAGGACTGTGTCTATTTTATCTTGATTTTGGTCAACTCCAAAGTAGCAGATTTTAACAAATCAGCATACAAAACATATTCTCATCAGCTCTGGTGCTTCTTTCATGGTCTATTGTGAAATTTCTCTTCCACAATATACTATACTTTTAGTCTCTACTTATCAACGTTCTTAATGAGCCGTATTGCACTATCCTAAGTTAATTTTATAGGACAAAGAGCTTTCAGGTCACACCTGTTTTTTATGGTCACACAGATTCCCCACTGTGCAGTGCTGAGGTGTCAGGTGTCCTTTGCCAGTTGGAGTGCCTGTAACACCCCTCAGCATTCTCTGTCACATACTGCTGCTTTATCTGTGCCAGGACAAGAAAGATTAAAAAGCATCAAGCTAAGAAACTGTTCTACAATGCATCTCCAGCGTACATCCCTGGCAGAGCTGGTTACTCTAACCCGCACAAACTGTGTATTAGGCACCCAGAAGTACTGTTTTTGCAATCCTGAGTCCCTTCATTTTTCAAGTCTCCAGATACAGTTTTCTCTACTAAGGATTCATTCTTTTTTTTTCTCTCTCTCTCTTTTTTATTTGTTTGTTTTTTTCCAGACAGGGTTTCTCTGTAGCTTTGGAGTCTGTCCTGAACTCATTTGGTAGACCAGACTGTCCTTGAACTCACGGAGATCCACCTGTCTCTGCCTCCCAAGTGCTGGGATTAAAGACGTGTACCAACAGATGTCATTCTTTTAACCCACCATCTAGACAAAATCTTATTCAGGGCTCAGCTCCTGGTCCCATGTGTGAATTTTAGAAAGATTTACTTTTAAAATTATGTGTATGTGTGTGTCTGCATGTGGGTATGTGTGTGCAGATGCCAGAGGAGGCCAGAGGCATGAGAACCTCCCAGAGCTAGAGCTGTAGGTGGTGTGAGCTGCCCAATATGGGTGCTAGGAACTGAACCCAAGTGTCCTGCAAGAGCAGTTATGTGCATTTAACTGCTGAACAACTCTCCAGCCACCTCCACATTAATTTCCCCTATGAGCTCTGTCATTTCATTTCTGCTCTCACTCTTTCTCCAGGTTTTCCCTTTGATAATTCTTCTCTTTCCCAGTTCTTGAGATCCAAATCAGAACCGTGAGCAAGCTTAGGCAAGTGCTTGACCACTGAGCCACATTCCCAGCCCCACTGTTGATCTTACAGCATGAACCCTGGCACTCCATCTTCATTAGTCTAGTTTCATTCCAAAATTAGTGCCTACGTAGGCTTTTCAACATCTCTACCTTAAACCACGGGCTGTATCCTGATGGCTTTGGGGCATGGACATGTGTGACTGAGTGCGCATGTTGACTTTTAAATAGCTGCTCTTGAGTTTTCTTTGAAATCCCAAATGGATGTTTCCTACTTTCTTACTATAAGTTTCCAACTTGAAGTTCCACAAATAGCTCAACGGTGATATGTTACAAACTAAATGTCAATGCTAGTGTCTTCTACTATTTCTCCTCCCTTTCTCTTGGCAGACGACATCCTGCTATTTGGATAGTCAACGGAAACTTCTAAGCCCTTTCCTGACTTTTGTTGTCCAGTTTTCTTCCACATATCTTTATAGAACAAAGATTTGACTGCCTTAAAAATTCTCTCTTCTCTCATATTTATTTACTTCTATTGTATGTGTATGGGTCTTTTCCCTGCATATATATCTATGTATCACCTGTGTGCATTGCTTACAGAATCCCCTGGAACAGGAGTTACTGAAGGTTGTGAGCCATCATGATGGGAACAGAACCAGGTCTTTGCGAGTATGGCAAGTGTTCTTAACCCCTGAACCATCTCTCCAGTCCCTTAAAAATTCTTACATTTTTTTCAAAGTCTTTACAAAATGGCTTCTAAACACTTATCAGTGTTCTCTGTGGCTTCTTCTCTCTCTCACAATCATAGAATTTCTGTACTAGCTACATACAGCTGCACAATTTATTACAAATATGACACATGCATCTTTTATGTTTGATTTTGCTATGCCCTGCACACAAACTACTTAGCTCTTCCCCTCTTACTGGTGAGCACAGTATCACTACTTATGTTTTGTTTTACCAACAGTGCCACCTCCAGTGTTTTCCACACATATAAAATAATAACGCACGTGTGGAAATGTCCTTGCAGCTGGTGAACATCAGATGTAAACACAAGTCAGCTTCAGGCCAGGAATGAGGTCTGGCGTAGGCACAGATGAGAGCACTCTGCAGAGTTGTAACATTTTCTTCATGGTCCTGGAGGAACTGCCTCTCTTTTAACCTTTTCTTTGCATTTCTCTTCATAAGTATTTTACATTTGGGCTGTAAATTATAGTAATAATTATCAACTACAAATTAAACAGCAAATATTATAGCAAAATGGTTCACTGGTTAAGAACACTTTTTGCTCACATCCTCCCGGACTCTAGAACCAGGAATCAAGTACCCTCTCTGGCCTCCAAAGGCACCTGAACTCCCACAGAGACAGACATAAATATATATTTTTAAAAAATTCTTATAAAATTAATTTCTAAGGATAGTTTCATACTACATATTCTCTAGAACTTTACTTAATACTACTTTGGAAATTTATCTTTGTTGAGCATGTATTTATACTGTTCCTTTTTAAAAGCTGGCAGTGGCTCCGTGTGTACATAAGTCACAATCCACTCATTTATCCCAGGGAAAGGCATTTGGTTTGTGTCCAATTTTTGCCTCCTACAACTCGTCACTGAACAGCACCACACATGACTTCATGTGTCCACATGGATGGGGGCAGCAGGAGGATGAGCAGAGTCAATTTGACAGAATGAGTCCACACTATTGTTAAAGTGTGTTTACTAATATCAATCCCTATCAGCTACACATCCCTTACCCCACCCCCTGTTTAGAGTTCTCAATTTTTAGAGAAACTGTAGCGAGCTGCGTGGTGTCACACCTGATGGAGATGTATAATCAACTCCTGAGATGGCTAAGGCCTGACCTATGCTATGATCATGCAATGATTATCAGCTGCCTGCATATGCGTGAACCTATGGACAGTGCCCACCTGGCAATCCGGGATTGGCAGCCCATGCCTACACTTAAGGGCTGGGAGAGGTTTGCCCGGGGAGAGAGGGAAAAAGGAGAGAGGGGAGAGGGGAAGAGAGAGAGAGAAAGTGAATAAAGTCCTGGAATAAACTGCAGTGAGAAGAGCTCCGGTGGTCGCATCATCCTTGCGGGACGAGGGTGGCCGTGACAAGAAACCAACTTTAACAAAAAGCTTCCTATAACATAGGTTAAAAAAAAAAACAAAACCCATACGCTCATAACCACTCAGCAACTTAGAAGTTCTCATATTCTAGACTTGATTTAAGCTAGGTTAATGTAACTGACAGAACTTGCAGAATACAAGGGTGAAAACACCTGATCTAAACCAACTGAGGACAGAAGCACTCAGTTAGCATCGCTTCTCATGGGAACCCGTGAGCAGACCAGCACAGCAGTGAAGCAGGCTTAGCAGACATGGAGCCTTGGTCACTGCAGGACACAAAGATTGTTGAGAGGTGAGGGTTTAAGAGCAAACAAACAGCCCTGAGTTACAGCAGCTAAAGTTAGAAGAATGAGCCACAACCAACTCCCTGATCTGACAGGAGACTGCAGCAGGGAGATGGCCTGACCTGTGGGTATTTCTTTTCAGTTCACAGAGTACAGATGTCTCTTTTAACACAGAGTCTTACACAGAGACGAGGCATACTCAAGTGCTAAAAAACCACAGGCCCTGTACGTTCATTATGGGTGCTGTGATATGGTAAACTGCCTGAAAATTTCATAACCCAGAAAAGGTGTTTCCATAAAAATACAATCTCAACCACCAGCTGACTAATCAATAAACATTCAAGTTGAGAAGAAACATAAAAATTGCAATGAATGAGCCAAGGCCATGGTGACATCATTGATCAGATAAAATAGAAATTTCCTAAAATAGTTTAAAAAGTAATGGTGTGTCTGTGTGGTGTGCACGTGTTCATGTGCAGGTGCATATATGTGCGTGTGGAGGCAGGGGGTTGACATTGGGTGTCTTCTCCACAGAACCTGGACCTCACTGACTAAGCAACCTCCAGTGCTGGGCTTATAGGCTGTGCTGCTGTGCCTGGTTTCTACATGGAATCTTCACACTTGCAAGACAAATACTTCATTGACTGAGCTATCTTCCTATCTCAGAGGGGTGACTTTAACTTTGTCTTTATAGCAAATTATGTGACCCAGATGAACAAGGCCATCTAGATTACAGAGACTGAAGTTCTAACTCCAATAATTCTAGAGGTATTAAAATTTTGTTCACACTTTTTACATACAATATTATCTCTCTCCTCCATTCTCTGCATCTCATAAGAACCCTAACATGCAGAAGACTGCTCCATCTGTGTTGTCAGGACTTGATTTAAGCTCGCAGTTTAACAATAATCAAGTGAAAACATCCACTGGATTAAACAGTTTGTCACTGAAATATCATAAGCAAGATCTAAAATGCTCTTTATTTAGGAGCCATCTGTTGGCCAACTGCGAGTTGTCTCGTGCAAGGGTGAAACAAATGCTATGTTTACACCCCGTCTCCACCAGGCTGCCAAAGGAAAGCCTTTGCCTTACAGTTGCGCTCATTCGGTCTTACTAAAAACATGATTCACAGGGTTGGGACTAACAGTGGAGTTCCTACTTTTCTATCCCTTTCTTTTAATAAAATGTGTGTGGGTGATTTGCCTGCATGTCTGTGTGCCAGCTCATGTAGTAATGATGGAGGTCAGAAGAAAACATCAGATTCCTTGAAAACGGAGCTATAGACTCTTGTTAGCAGCCATCTGAGTGCTAGGGATTGAATCTGGGTCCTGTGGAAGACAAGACATTGCTCTTAACCACTGAGCCATCTCTCCACCCCACCCTTTTTTGAAATAGGGTCTCACTGTGTAGTCTAGGCTAGCCTTAAACATTGCAATTTCCCTGCCTCAGCATTCTACTTAACCATCACACCCAGGTCTGCATGGAATTTNAAGAAAAGTTTCATCTATTTGTTTTTACAAACCTGTTTTATGATCCCACTGTAACTACCTTTACTGCTTCAAAACTGCTTGTTAGATTTACATATACTTAGAATACTAGAGTCAAAAACAAACATGGAGGCCTGTCCTACTGTCAACAGTCTCACTCAGTTAGCTAGTCATGGTAGTCCAGACAGACAGACAGACAGACAGACAGACAGACAGACAGCTGTGAGCGGTGCTGCAAACATCCTAATCATTTGCAGATGCCCTTTCCATGATTGCTTTAAAAGTACTGTTTTTGGACAATATATGTGTTACAACTTGATTAAATTAAAATATGAAAAGTATACAAAACAGAAATTAATAATAACATAATTAAGAAAATTAACATAATGATATGGTTTTTCAGCCTTTTATTTTCCCAAAAATTATACCACTGTATAATTTTGCAAAAACTGAGACCTATACATGCTACTGGATCTGTGTTTTTCTCTTCACATTAGAACATATTTTATTGATTATAAAAATTTTCTTAAATTATTTTAGTCATATTTAATATAACCATTAATTATTGGGTCATTAGAGAAGGTGGTTTACAAACATGCATATTAATCTCTGCATTTCTTATTATTTCCTCACAAGCAGTTTTCTGAGTGAAAGAGGAAGTATTTTGATGACTCTGCTAAGGGCAGACATGATATCATCTGGAAGGATGCACTTAATGTATCGTGAATGAGCTGGTAACAAAATGCCCATTTCACTGTCTCCTCACCAACAGACATTGAATTTTGCAGTATTTTGCTAATGCTAGGCAAAATGGTTCTTTAAATTTACATTTATTCATTAATACGACTGCACATTTTCATCCATCCATTATCATCTGTACTTCCTCTTGAATTTATAACCCATTTTTATCATCTGTCTACTTCAAAAATGTTTTACTAGAGTAAAATATACACACAGAAAAGCATGTTTTAAGTGCACAGCTGTTCAATGATTTTCCCTCCTAAATGGAACACACCCACGCAAAAGCACCCATCAGAAGACAGAACGTGAGCAGTACCCAGGGCTCCTACATGCCCCTTACACACACACTTAACTCCCTCCTAAAAGTAACCTCTACTATGAAGCCTAATGAGTTTTGCCTGGCTTGGTGCTCCTCCCCGTTTTTGTACCAAATAGTTCTACTGTCTGTAAAGACTGGGCATGGTACAGTTATAATCCCAGGACTTGCAAGGCGGTGGCAGCTCAAGATCAGCCTGAGCTACAGAAGGAGAACTTGTCACAAAACAAATAACGAAAACCTCAAAACCAAGCAAACAAAGTATACACTGAATTAAATGAAATGAGTTAAATATAGAAAAATACAAACACACAAATACACACACACACACACACACACATAGATTAATGAGTGAAAACTGATAACTCTGCAAGCAGCTATACAGAGAAACTATTGTGTGAGGATGCATCCTCATTTTAACCGAAGAAATCCAAATGAACAAAAAACCCTCATACCAAGTTGTGCAAGTATGCTCTCATGTCATATGCATGCCCACACTGAGAGAGAGAGAGAGAGAGAGAGAGAGAGAGAGAGAGAGAGAGAGAGAGAGAGAGTTAGTTTACTGAATGATGCAATGTGCCAATCTCTGCTCTAATGTAATCTCACAATTCAGGAAGATGCCATCACCACAGGACACAGAAGTATAGAGGTGCTATTTTCCAGACTGTAACAGTCACAAAGACTTGTGCACTGCGCATCTGGTGTGTCTAAGTGCAGGTTGTTATCTACCCTACCTTACAGCCCAGTGAGTTTTGGGAGCCTAAATGGTTCACTATAGATTTTCTGATCACCACTTCTCTTTAGAGGCTAACACAAATGCTCAATAAATATTTATTATTTGAGTAAATGAAAGACTTCACTGCCAATTTTCAATGTTTTCCAATCCTTTTAAATATGCTTTAATGTGTTCTTTCCTTTAGAAAGAAGAGCATCGTGCAACCCAAAACACAACTTACTCATTTCTCAGTGCTAAGAGTAAAATCTCATTCTGTACTTGAACAGACTAGTGCAGCTTACTAGTTTTCAACAGTGCTTTATGTGAGCTCACCAAGAAGGAACAGACAGCCCAGACTGGTGCAGCATGTTTATACTGAAGGGGAAACCCCTGGAATGATATACAAGGCTCTTTCAATAGAAGCTGCTCCATGTTTTCCAAGCAGCTCAGATCAGCAATATGCAACCCCCAGATCAATTCCCAGATATGTCTGCTCATCAAAGCTCACCAGCTGGACTAGCTCAACAAAAGGTCAGTCATAGCAACTATACATCCTAGGTATCATGTCTGACTCAGTGAAAGGTTGGTGGACATAAGATGCTAACATACAGAAAAATTATTGCAGCTTCAGACATGGACAGAGTGACAGTTTTGATGTTATTTTGTGTTAGGCAGAATTCTCACCCCATTAAAGTTATACCCCCCGAGTAACACAATTTTTTGAGATACCAGCATATATAAATAAATATGTAAAGATAACACAAAGAGAAACATGATCCAGGGCTTTTAAAATAAAAATAATAGTAAACTTTTAGTAGCCATGTGGTGAGAACAGAAGAATTGTGGGTTAATATACATAATAATTGACTTTTATTCTCAGCCTCGACTGCAGAGAAGTCTTCCTTCGTGTAGGCACAGTCTATGTGCTCATCATGAAATTATTTAACAATGCACTATGTGTGTCTGTGTGTGCATCACACTTTGTATCGTCACTGATGACTGGCACTCCTTGTCTATACACTACCTCGACATGACAAAGAATCCCTCTATGCTACAGACATAGGGCAGTGAAAAATGTACACATTGTATCATAATTAAAGGTAACTAGTCAGCAGAAGTAAGTTGAGAAGATAACAGTTGGACAAATTTAAAACTCATTACAAAATTAAAAGGTCTAAATCAGACTTTCGTTAGAAGAGGCTCTACTGAAGACTACGAATTCATATTAATTCTTTGTTTTTTTCATGAGAGAGATGGTATGTACCATATGATCACTTACATTGATGACTGATGAAGAAGCTGACAAGTTTAGACCTTCAAGATCAGCTACCAAGCTTGGAGAAAGGGCTGGTGGAGGAAGGGCAACTGGGGTGGACGCTGAGTTAACTGGAACAAAAGGCCCAAATAAGTAAGTGTGCATGAAAATTTAACTCATATTATTAAAAGCAACATTTTATTTTGTTAGTAAATCTAGCTAAATTAATCCCGAATGTATGACAACTCTATTTAATATCCTGATTTAGCCAAGTTATTATCAAGTCACAAAGTGATTAGCCTGAGCTTTCAGAACATAATGGCAAACCAATATCAGAACAAGGTATAAATATCTTGAGCAATAGTTTTTGAAAATTTGTATCTCTAAGATGTATCACCCAGAACTTCACATACACAAAGTGGTTAGGACACATCTTCCACATTAATGTAAGGAATAGCACAAAGAGTGATTTCGGGAGGGGCAACAGGGATGGGGGAATATGGGGAGACTAGAAGGAGAACAGAATTGGGGTAAATGATGTAATACCCCCAAAGATTCAATAAAGAAGTTTAACACACACACAGTGATTTCCAGCTGTGCACACTTTTTCTTTGGGGGGGGGGGCGTTTGAGACAGGGTTTCTCTGTGCATCAACCTTGGCTGTCCTGAAACTCATTCTGTAGACCAGGCTGGCCTTGAACTCACTGAGGTCCACCTGCCTCTGCCTCCCGAGTGCTGGGAAGTAGCATGTACCTCAAGTGGCTTTTGTTATGGCATTTTCATTGACATATGGTATGCTTCGATCATATTACCTTCACTTACCTGCCCCTCATCCCTTTTTTCCTCCTGTAGTATTCTGTCTACTCTCAGGATCTCCTACCACCCGAAACAAAACACACAAGGCTTGTGTGCAATTCCACCTCATTTAACATAACTTCTAGTTCCATCAATGCGACATACACCCTGCATCTGCTTCAACAACCACAGCAACATCTGATCATAACAAACCTTATTATCTTTGCTAATACGACCAAGCATGTTCATTTTCTCTATAGTAAGTGTTTTTATGTATTACACACTTCTATTTTTCTCTATTAAGAGTTTTCTGTGGCTGTTACAATAGATAATGTAAACAGAATGGATCTATGACAAAATGAGGTAACCCCCAAACAACTCACCCTCCACACAGGAAAAATATACTGAAATGCAAGCAGTTTAACATTCATGAACTCTTATTTCCAACTGCTCTTCTAGTACAGAATCGACCTAGCTACAGAATTCACAGCACTACCCAGCTCCCACCACACTGAATAATTTAAGAGTGGCGACTATGTATACTTAGGTTAGCAAAGTTATGTGTCTGAATTCTTAGAAATATATTTGTTTGAATTAAGACTTTTGGAGTAGAAGATGGTGCTAGCTTTCCTGAACTACTCTCTGTTCCCTCCTTAGTTACCTCCTTAGTTAGCTGTCAGTTCCCACAGTCAGGATCTCACAGTGTGGATACTGTGAGACAGGATCATTATTTAGCAATGCAAGGAGAAATCACTGGAGTAGAATGGGTCTAATACACTTCATTTGGGGCTCTACTCACAAGACACAGAACTGACATGCTGAACCAATAAAAGGCACTGATACCACTGGCTGGAAAATTCCCACCTTTTCTGACCTTTACAATAGATGCTTCTAAAATCCGGGCAATGGACATGAGAGGTACTATACGAGTGCAGAATACAGGGAAGTCCCGGTACTTACAGTCGTCTAGATCTAGAAGGAAAACGTCTTTGGGGGGAGGATGTCTTTCTTGCTGGGGTTTTCTCTCTTTAGCCTGTAAAATATCAAAACTTCAACTTATTTCAGATCTTGTCTAAAGAAAGCCATGAAGTGTTCTTACCACTACAAAACAAGCATGCTTTTGCTTTTTAGAAACAACACACACTTGAAACTTCTATGGTGACACAAACACTTTAGTCCTGAATCAAAATTTCTGTGCTAGCATACTGTATTTCTTACTTATCACACAAACTACTTTGTGTTTAAGGACTATAAAAGACCTTTAGAAGAAAATTTAAAAACAATAATCACATTTTTGTTAGATAAAAATACAATGTGTTTCTTATTAGAAAGTGAATAAACATTCTTAGAAATAATCGTTAAACAGGTTTGCTTAAGAAAAAGGAATATTCAAACAATACATGGCTAGCGCTGATGTCCTCAGGCTTGGACAGGCTGGACTGCTCAGAGGAATTTGCAGAGTTGGTGACCTAGATCCTCTGCACTCCTATACCAGCTTGTGTCAGAGGGCTTCACCTTCAGCTTTTGCTCTTTAGTATGGAAAACAACTCGCTCATTTTCCTAAGCATTTTATAGGTAGTAAATATTTAAACACACCCACCTAAATTTAGGGTTCCTCCAGAGCAAACTGGCTTAGTCACTGTTTGTGAGATTTCCCACCATGGAGAGCATACAATGGTTCATGCGAGGACTACCAGTCTTAATTAATATAATGGTATAACTGGGTCGGGGAAATGGCTGTTTGTACAGCGCTTGCTGTAAAAACCTAAGGACCTGAACTGGGATCCCAATGTCCATGTCAGAGTCATGGATGTTGGGAAGGTGGAGACAGCAGGATTTCTGGCTAGCCACTCAAGTTTAATTAGTTTTGGTGTAAACAATGTTTCAAACAAACAGTTCAGGGGTGGGGGGTTGGGAGTAACCGAGACAGACACTAGATGCTTATCTCTGGCTTCTACACACATAAAGAGGGAAATGTACATCTACACGCACAGAGTACACACACACACACACACACACACACACACACACACACACACCTGCCCCACTGTGCATAATTAAGAACACCTGAATAGCACAGTAAACAAAAAAGGTCAACAAAGAATAGTGCGTTAAACAACATTATCTGTATCAATGTTGCTTAATCTGTCTACCTTTTCTTTTAAAAAATTCTCAAATTCAAAATAAAACTTTTTTTACTTCTTTTTGTTCACTCATTCATTTAACAAATATATTGTTTAAATGTGTATCAGATTCTGTACTCAACAATGACAAAGTCCCCACTCTCCAATAACAGAATTTAAAACTTATTAGCATAAATCATTGTGTCACTGAAGCAAAGGCCCACTTGAGTACTGTGCACACACATGAACACCAGCTTCACATAAGAGGATGCTGCGGTGGTGGGGTGCAGTGAGGGCTCAGTCACTGCTCTCACAAAGGACCTGAGTTCGGTTACTAGCACACACACCAACAGTTCACAACCACCTGGAATTCCAGCTCTGGGGTATCCTTCACCCTCTTGTGGCTTCTTCAGCACGAGTGCATGTGTGCGCACATATACAGACACACAGACACACACACACACAAAGACTACAGAGACAGACAGACGCACACTTAGAAAAGCACCTGGGAAATAATTACATTTCCACATGACTGAGTTCTACATGGAGTCTCTTTATGCTAGCATTCAGAGAACTGTCAAAGGATTATATAAAAATACACATTAAAGCCAAAAATGATTACAACTAAAAAAAGAAATAAAAACAGTATTGTTTCCTTCTAGTTGAGTTTTAATTCTATCCTCCTGCAAACACAAAGCATCAGCCCCCTGTCAAGTCTGAAGGAAAAGGAAAAGAAATGTTAGTTTTGAGACTGAAATTTCAGTTACAAGTAAGTGAAAGCAGATTCGGAATGAAAATGCCCATTACTACTGGACTTTGCCCTTGAATAAAAACCTAACTCAAAGGTTATCAGCATGTTGCACACAATGGGTGTAGCTTCCCGCCAGCTACAATGACAAGACTGCCTTCATCAAAGTGCAAGCTCCCCACCTGAAAATTAGAAACCTATCAAACAAATAAATAAATAAAGTTAGAGTGGAAGGCAAATCTACACCCTACTTCTCAACCAAGAATGTGTACCATCACAGAGGAGACCTATATGTGAATCTGGGCTCATCTCTTACCAGAGCCTAGAACAGACAGACAACAGGCAGGCACTAAAAAGGACAGAATGCCATAGACGTTCTGAGAAGAACAAGTAAGCAGTGACTGCAATACGACATTAGCAATAGGTGACGGTCATTTCCACCACGTTGGAAAAGCCTTGCATTCCAAATCAAAGCTATAAAATGCTTCATGATATGCAAGCATGCTTCTCCTACATTATATTTCATTTTTCATTTTAAAAAATCCATAGTAAGTTCACAACATTTTCATACTTAAAGGGTCTACTATAAAAATAAAATCTGAATTCTAAACAAAGAAGTTAAGAGCCCTATCCCATCAAACATTTCTCCATTTGCAATTCATCTTGGTAATAGAGACAGAACCTGGGCAGACACATATAGGACTTGAGGCAGGAGATTTTTCTTGCTCAATGCATAATTCATGTGCTCCGCCTGCAAAGTGTGTAAAATGAGGATTTCACACCGCGGCATGAGCCACGGAGCTGCGGAGAAAAGGCAGATGAAATCATATTTTACTGTGTGAATTTTATTTCTTAGCCTCCCAATATTTATACAAAACCACCATTGACAAACCAAACACACTGACAGATCACCCACTGTTTCCATTGTGTTACTGCTTGAGAGGAGATCAAGCAGAAAGATAGACAATTTGTTTTTGTATATTTTTCTTAAATAGAGGATTAGGTTTTTAACAGCTGAGTGACTGTATTTGACTTTTATAAGGACAACAGTTACTGATCTTAAGATCTTGCTGCAAAAAATATCTATTTATCAATTCGCTGCCTTCAAATCGCCCCTTGTTTCTACGGCATTCGATTATACACCTCAAGACAGGAACATTTTCAAAATGGAATGAAAAGTTACAAGGTTAGGAAACTAACTTCTAGTCAATATATTCATTTAAAAAATAAAGGATCTTAAGTCCTAAACACAAACAAAAATATGTAACAATATCTCTGTAAAGATTTTTCATGCATTATGAACATCCATTTGCATACCGATTGCAGAAAAGCTAAGTAGATAAAAGACCTGACGTGATAAGCAGCAGATATGCTTCTATTGCACAGAGGTTGTATAACAGTAAGAAAAGTTTACCAAACACCCACTGTTCTAAAAATCTGGAGCAAATAAATGCTAATGAGCAATACAAAGGGGTCTAATAACCCTTCCTCCGCAGAAAACTGCCTGCTTCCTTATGCAGGACCGCCTGCTTGACGGTTTCCCTTTGTTTTAAAATCGCAAGTGAAATTTCTTTCCTGAAGAATTTAAAGTATGAACTAAACAGAGAAAGACAAACATTGAAAGACACAAAGCTTTGAATATTTATAATAAAAAAATCGACCTTCAATCGTCACACAAGCTAAGGATTTCAAGCCCTGTAAACACCCATGAGCAGACAGTTCTTCTCAAAGCACAGAAATCAGCCTGAAATGGTTCCATTGGTGCGTTTGCAGGGTTCTGAGGTCACTAGAGGAGGTCATCAGTGTCACAATACCTCCCACAGAGGGACAGCAAAAGTTCTAAGATACATAAGACCTGATATAGTTATGGCCATCTCAGACACCGCTGGCATATACAGATTCCAGTGCTTTTCTACAGCTAGTTCATACATTAATCTCATGACCCAGACACAAAAATATTCTTAACATCTATTAAGTGCGACACTCAAGAACACCAAATACTTCACACTTACATCACACTGATAGACTACTTAAGTATGCTGTATATAATTACCATTGTTAACACAGGACCAGAGTGATCTGTCAGCTGCCCAGTGCTTGTTGTGCGAGCATGAAGACTTGAATTTTGATCCTTAGCACTCACATAAAGAGCCAGGCACTACCCTTGACTGGAATGCAGCATTTAGGAGGCAGACACAGGCCAAAACCCAGTGGTCAGTCACTGGACAGCTAATCTAGCCAAATACAGGAAATACAGGTTCAGTGACAAGTCTTGTCTCAAACACTAAGGTGGAAAATGACTTGAGGACGATACCTGACATCAACCTCTGGCCTCTACACGTGCACACACATCCACTGCAGTCATGCCAGCATGCACACAGCCACCACACAATTCCACAGACAACACAATGTCAATGTGTCTAAAGGAACAGATGCATTCATTATAACTATGTACATTATAGTCATGGCTTCAGATCACCATGATACTCACTGACATCTCCATCTCTAAGAGCTGAGGCACACACCAGAGATACCAACTAATGTGTCATGACCTTATGTTACAAAAAACCCCCCAAAAAACCCAAGATGCAGAGATACAAATGAGAACCACTTCCTCATACAATGTCTGTATTGTTAAATCTTCTCTCTAATCTTCCAGATATTTTCCTTTACATTGTATAAAGTACGTAAAAGTGCTTAAAATATGAACTAGTCAAGGTGATTTTGTGGGGCTGGAGAAGGTTCAGGGACTTAGAGCACTGACTGTTCCTGCAGAGGACCTGGGTTCAGTCCCACACAGCTGCTCCCAAGTGACTGATACTCCAGTTCCCAGGAATTCCTACTCCTTATGGCCAGTGTGGACGTGCACACATTACATGCAGGTGAGCACTATACAAAATAAAAATAAACTTAAAAAGGCAATTTTGTTACAGGCATTACTTGGGACAAAAGAATTACTTTGTAGAGATGATGATACTCCAAACTCTTCTCGGACACATTTCAGAAAAAAAAAAAACTGTACATAAAAGTACATCCATAAAATAATTAAATCTAGGCCAAGATCATGTCCTAAGGCCATCATTGATCACAATGCAGTACCAAATGACAAGCCCTTAAGGGATGTAGGTATCCGGGACGGCAGCCTCCCTCCGGACAGTACCATTTCAGTTCCCGGCAGTCACCGTCCAGTAGGAGAAGTGAAGAGCACAGGAGGCCACTTCCTCCTCAGCTGCTTTCTCTAATAAGAGAAATGCACAAAGATGAACAAAGGTTCAGACACGGCTGAGCACACAGTTTCATAAGAGAAATGTGAGTGTTAGGTAAGAATATAAGTAAGTTAAAAAGAGAGAGGGGGATTCAGACACGGTGGCCGAGGAGTTTACTGAACTCAAATGGTGGCAGGACATCACCACAGCTTGACCTGGCCACTGTGCTGAAGCTGGGGTTGGGAAAACATCAGCTAAGGTGAATACAGCAAAGGATTACAGGGCTGAAGTAGAGCTGATCTAGACAGTGAAAAGAGGAAAAGAAGAACCAGATAGGAAAAATCCGATGGAAATTCTAGGGGTCCTGGCACAATCTAAACACGTAGAATAAAGTAAAGGAGTCAGAGGGAAGACTGCTGGTCCTGTGTAAGCACGTTTCTGGTTCTGCAGATGTTAAAAATCCAGCAGTTCCAGCAGGGTCTAAGTATTTGGTCTAGATTTGGGAAGAAAATCTAGAAGAGCAACAGAGAAATATTACTGTGTAAGTACTTTAGTGGAAAGGAAATTACAAAACATGCCAATTTTTCAATATTGTTTAAAAAAGAAGCACTAAACACTTAAGGATCCTGACCTCCTCTGCGGAGCAGGGTCTGTGGAAAGTGAAGTTACTAAGAAGTAACTGGGTTAAGGTGTAGGAAATGGAGGATAGATTTGAGGCTCTGTGCTCCTCTTCTGGCTCCCCTTTCAAGGCCAGAAACCACTAAAGGGGTCTGGACGGCAGAAGAGAAACTAGTGGATAAAACCTATAAGTGCAGAGGAGGTAGAAGCTCACTCAAAAATGAGGTCAGAGGTGTTTGGTTGGGGGCTTCACCCTAGCTCCTGGCATCCATTTTGGAATGTTGGGTAGAAAGCACCATTTCAAGCCCCTTTCCCTAGGAGTTGCCAAACTCCACCTCCGAGAAAGACCACCAATCACATCTTCCCAGGGAGGGTCAAGAGAACTCCCACAGGCTATTTAAACTGCTCCCCAGAGAACCAACAAGTAGTCTTTCCGGTTCTTCAGGGTTCCCCTGGTTCTCCATCCCCTTCTCTGTGGTGTTTTTTTGGAGGGCCACCCGGGAGCGCTGGCATCCATTAAATTGGGTTTCTTTTAATTCGGTCTGATTTGGATTATTGTGTTGGCCTAGAGTCTTACTAAACTTAAAGAGGAAGCAGGGCTTCTTCTTGGCTGAGTGGACAGAAAACACCTACTCAGAGCTACGCTTTTATAGAAAAGGTGGGAAATGGAGATTGAGCTAAGAAGTCAGAGCGCAAGGTGACCCAGCAGTGTCATCTGAGGAAGGCAGACACAAGTCAGGGCCATAACTAAGAATAGATACACTTTCAAGTGCAGGAGACAAAAGCCAAAGGGAGGCCAGGGGCCTTTCAGCAGGGGTCCCAGCTGAACAGCATTAAACTGCTGTGAGGGTCTGCACTCCAGGGTGCTCCTATGCATCTGTTTCCTCTGAAGACACTGACGCAGCAAAGTGGGTACTGGCATCTGCTTTATAGACCAGGAGATTGTAGTATGAAGGTGCTACCTGCCAACAGAAACTCCATTCTAACCTAACAGAAACACCATAAAATTAACTGTTTTGACAGTCATATATATATTCAAGCATCTCCAAGGTCTCATGTTCATGCTCAGTGCACCCCCAAATGCATTGTCCAGATGAAAGAATGACTCAACCTGCAGAGTCAAGACAGGCTCTCCAGTGCCAACACTGTCACACCGAATGAAGGCAAAGTGGCCACCATCTGCTCTCATTACTCATAATTTGAGCAAAAGTCACAGCATCTGATGCAACGGGGACTTTTTCACAACTAGAAAGTCATCTATTATTAAAAAAAATTGGTACACTTATGATCACATGGTATATACTTCAAGCCATTCAGAATAAAGTGGAGATAAAAAATATGGTGGCTAAAAGGCTGAGAATTTTTGGTCCAATTGTAAAACAAAAGCAAAAATAAATAAACACAAACATTCATCTTTCCACCTAATATATACAAAAAATGGCATTTTAAGATACACAATGTGTGTGGTCTACGGAAAACATAGGTACAAAATAATACACAGCTTGAATTTCTCAAGAGGCCTGGCTCAGGATTCTGCTCTTCCTGTGAGACTCTGAAACAGTGGGAGCAGGGGCTGTCTGACTCTGTTGCCTGCTTTTGGGACCCTTCTCTCCTACTGGATGGCTTCTTCCAGCTTTGATAGGAGGAGGTGCCTAGTCTTACTGCAACTTGATATACCATGGCTGGCTGATACCCACTGGAGCCCCACCTGTATCTGAAGAGAAACAGAGAAGGAGTGGATGGGGTTGGGGGTGGGGGACAGCTGTGAGGAGAGGATGGAGGGGAATCTTTGGTTGGTATGTAAAAACAAAACAAAGAAATAAGCAAACACAAGTAAACAAACAAAAGGGCTGTCACCTGTTAACTGAAACCCTCAACAAGGAGGAAATAAAGTGGATGACTAACTTTGGTTCTCTTTGCTGCTAATACTACACAGGCAGTAAAGTCTACAATTTTCTAATTTTATAAAACCATGTAAGAATAACCTTCTGTAATTACATCTGTCATTTATAAAACACTGATTTTCCTCTCTTGGTTGTACTGTCAGAATCTGAAGCTCTTTATTTAAAATTATATTTTAAGTTTTTTTAGAGTAGAAAATGAGAATATGAGAACCTACCATGTTTTTAGTAATCCACATTTAATAACTCAAGTCTCTACAAGTTTTTATGAATTTCTGAAAAGATAAAACTTAAATTCTGTTATATAAGTAAGAATTCAATTTTAAAGGAAATTTTACCATTTGCAAGAATATTTAAAATAAAAAAGATAAACACTATAAGCATTTTAAATATACTTATTTTTAACAATGAATATGGGTTTGGAAGGCCTGCTTGAGTGCAATCATTTTCATTTCTGGTTACTCAGAAAACATACTAAAAATTTAGATTCATAGAGTAAACAAGTAAATTCTTTTTTAAATACTGGGTTAGGAAGAAACATAATTTATTGAATAGTGACATTTGATTGTCACGATTCTAGACACATGGAAAAAGATGTGGTCACACTGACACTGCATGGCTATTCTAGACACATGAAAAGAGAGGAGGTCACACTCGATGCTGCATGGGTATTCTAGACACTTGTGTGATCATTTTCACTAATGAGGTGAAGATCTAAGATCAGAAATCTAAGATCTAATATCAGATCTGAATTTTATACTAGTAACTTCATTTGCAATTTAAGCTTTCATATTTTCATAGTAACTGTCAAAAAGTTCAATCACAATTGTTCGATTCAAATACATAAATAAACAAATTATTTTTGCATTTGTGCTAAAATAAATGTCTCTTGCTAAAATAAATAATGTGTAACTTTCAAACATTTTGTTATCAATCACATTTATTAATAAATATTTTTAAAGACCATGTTGGAATCAGTATCTTATATATCTCTATTTGTAGTGCTGTGCTCAGTGCCATTTCTGAGGCTTCCTTTCATGTTCTTTTTAGCAAAAAGTCCATCTTGAAACAGTCTACTCCAAAAATCTCATGAGCAGATGAATAAAAAGTGGCTCTGAGGGCTGGAGAATGGCTCAGAGGTTAAGAGCATTGCCTGCTCTTCCAAAGGTTCTGAGTTCAATTCCCAGCAACCACATGGTGGCTCACAACCATCTGTAATGAGGTCTGGTGCCCTCTTCTGGCCTGCAGGCATACACACAGACAGAATATTGTATACATAATAAATAAATATTAAAATAAAAAATAAAAATGCTTTTAGGAAAAAAAGTGGCTCGGACTTCTTTGTAGAATTGGATGACTAGGGAAGATTATGGAAAATCAAAGCCTCAGGAAGAAAGAAGATAATGCATCCAGTTTTAGTTGTGACAGTGTTGACTGAAGCTTTTGTCCCGCCCAGTACCACAGCTGTTCACTCCCAGAGAAACACACATAGGCTTATATTAATTATAAACTGTTTGGTCTATTAGCTCAGGATTATTACTGACTAGCTCTTACAACAGAAATTAACCCATAATTCTTATTTAGCCACGTGGCTTAGTACCTTACTCAGTGAAGCATTCTCATCTTACTTCCTCTGTGTCTGGCTGCTGACTGCGTCTCTGCCTGTCCTCTTCCCAGAATTCTCTTAGTCTGGTTGCCCCACGTATTCTTCCTGCCTAGCTACTGGCCAATCGGGGTTTTTATTAAACCAATACAAGTGATAAATCTTTACAATGTACAAAACCATTATCCTACAGCATGACAGTGTTCAAAGTGTCTTCTTCAGTTTCTTAGCTTTCTAACAAAACATTCAACTCTCAAAAGTATTTATTCTTAAATGGAAAAAGTTCCAAGAAGATGTATCATTCAGTTACAGCGCACTCGTGACCTCGTACCTGAGTAACTTTTCTGGGTGCAGGTTCACCATCAGACTCTGATGCTGACTCAGAACCTGAAGAACTTTCTCCCATGGAACTGGATTCCGCACTAGACGATTCTGAAGCTTTAGATTTTTCATTTTTCTTCTCCCCATCTTCTGAATCACTATGAATAAAGATGAGTTTTGAAATATAAACTCTAAATCACTTATATACACAAATTTAATTTTATGAAACAATAAAGATGGCTTTAAAATTCTAAAATATGAAAATTAAATAAAAGCTGCTGAGATGGTTCAGTGGGTAAAAGTTCCTACTGCCAGCCTTCCGACCAGAGTCTGACGTTCAGGACCTACATGTTGAATATCACAAGTGGTCCTCTGGTCTCCACAAATGCACTGGGAAGCATGTGTTCACACAAACTCCACATGTGCACTGGGAAGCATGTGCTCACACAAACTCCATATGTGCACTGGGAAGCATGCGTTCACACAAACTCCACATGTGCACTGGGAAGCAGTCTGCTCTTTTATTTTTTAAAAATCTACCTCAGGGACTAGAGTGATAGTTTGGCAGTTAAAAAAGTGTTTAAAGCCCTTAGAGAAGTCCTTGCATTTAGTTCTAAGGACCCACATGACAGCTTACAACAGTAGGACTTTATCCTGACTTCCTCAGGCTCCTGTACGATGTGGTGCATATACATATGCTCAAGTATATATACATGCATGCACACATGGGCACACTGACACAGACACACAATCAATCAGTTAATAAATCTAAAGTTTTTTGTTTTGTTTTTCATAATCTACCTTGAGCCAAGTAGTGCTCAGGCAGTTCATTCCAATGTTCTACTGTAGACGGGTCCATTAGTAGCCACTTACAATAAGGAACCAACACCGAAGGTTAAATAACTTTAAGGACACCCCGCCAGAAGAGGGAATCATGAACTCTGAATTCTCCCTCTGATATCCTACTTCCCCTTCTATCACACTATTACATCTATCATGAAAATAATTCGGAATGCAAAATCAAATTTAGTAATCAACACTTGCAACTACTAAAGAGTAGTGCCTGAAGATGCTTAGAGATTATTAAGAACTTTAAAAAGTTCTGCTGGCAAATGGTAAACAACTCTAAGAGACAGGCTGCACAACCCAGGAAGGAGGCGGGAGAGTGGCAAGGGAAGAAGAATCAATAGTTCTCAGAATTGATTTTTGTGGAGGAAATATGATTGCTGTTTATTAAAAACAGAGCATGGCAACATCTCAGAGCACATGTAATTATATTTGAAGATAGAAAAATAGGTTGTTTTCTCTTCTACAAAATAATGGCAACATATATTATCCCCAACTCATTGTTTAAAACATGTACTTGCAAAAAGAAGGGCTTAGAATGTCTTTACAGTTCACTTTGGTGTAACAATTACTTTAAATTAAAATATAAATGGAGATAAAATTTTTTTTCTCAAGAAAAAATACAAAACAAATATGTGATTATAAGCATATACCATAATGGCCTCTGTCACCTGAGGAGACACTGCTGTGCTTTCTAGAAACAGGTACTTCCCCAAACCAGATCATCACAGCTAGTCTGATGTGCAAGCCAAGCACAGTGTCCTCAAAGGCCAGGTGATCACAAGCCAGAACGCTCTCCAGCAACAAGCCAGCTATTCTTAAGAGACTTCGCCCTGGCACTCCAGATAAGATTTTAAAGGTAAAAGTGTTATTTTATTATGCATCACTCAATTCTGATGATAATTATTGTTTACCTTACTGCTTAGAGTTTCAGATGTTAACCTAATGAGAAGAATTTACTGGTAACTAGGTTTTTAACTTTGCAATGATGAAAAGCCTGTATTAATTTAACCTACAGATTTCATTTGTTCTGAACAGGAAAAACAATATAAATCACTTTTAAAATCATTAAATCCTGACTTAAATTAATAAAGTCATAATTAGGGCATTATGCTGTGTTTGTTATGGAAGTGGCAGGGCGAGCTGCTTTAATTACTGTCTGTAATGAAAGGAGCAGAGAGCGTACCGCGCCCAATCAGTGCTGTCAGCCACCACTGAGCCCAAGCCGCAGGCTCATCAAGGGAGCGGGCAGCAGGCCCCCGAGAAGGGCCAGGGAGGCAGCGGAGGCCACTAAGACAGCAGTGGGGAAAACAGAGCCACACAACCCAAGGTATTAGCCCCAACTACTCAAAATCTTAATGACGCTTTAACACACGAGGCTGCTGATGGTAATGGCAGATCTTGAAAAGAACTAACCCTTAAGTATCTCCTGACTGTCTTCCTTCACAGCCTTTGACTCTGATATTTGAATCATAATCTTTTTAATGTAACATTATTTAGAAAAATCAATTGTCTTAGTTACATAATGGCAAAGTGCTGAAGGATTTAATTTTAGCCCTCAGCAAAATTGCTGCAAAAGGTAACTAAGTGTTTCATCTCTACTGCTTGGTCACTTAAGGCAGCCTCCCAAGGTGATAGCAATTTCAAAAATGTACCCTAAGATCTATCTGTTCAAGTTCAAATTGAAACCTATGCACAGTACACAAGGCATACCATTTGTTTTGGAGAAAATACACAGTCATTTTCTAATTCTGTGGATTAAGGAGAAACTCCTGGGAAATGGACAAAGAAACTCACCTTTTCCTCTTGGTTTTTGAGCTCCTCTGGCTTGCTCTCTTGCATTCCACGTCTGCCTCACTTCCGGTCTCACTCTCTTGTCCGCTGGAGGAGTCCTCACTGCTGTCCTCACTGCTACTGCCTGTGTCTCCACTCTCACTTCCAGACCCGCTCTCTGAAAGACAGACCAGCTGCTCTTTCACTTACAACCGGCTAATTACACGTAGGAGACCATAACCATCAGCAGTGACTGAAGGAGAGCAGGCCCTGCTGCACATGGACCATGTCTGTTCGGAGGCACCAGGTCAACAGCAACCCAGAAAGACAGACAGTGACTGAAGGAAAGGAGGCCCTGACTCACATGGACCTTGTCTGTTCAGAAGCCTCGGTCCAACAGCTACTCACACAGACAGAAGATGCTCAGATAATGGGCAGAGCAAAGACAAAATGCACAAGAAAACCAGATGGAGAAAGCCTCTCTTCCAAACCTAAAGCAGCTAGCTAGGGCATGACTTTTTATATATATTTATATATTTTTATATATATAATATATATATATAAAGAATGCATAAGACTGGTATAAGAAAGAATTTTGAATTCTGCTACTTGTTACTAAAAATTTCACTTAGTGAAAGAAAAAGCAACAGATCTTCCTAGGAACCAATTTTGAGAAGGAAGCAAGCTTTTCCAGCAAGCAAAATTCCCAAAGTTATGACTTACTTTTCCCAGCCCAAGAGTCTCCCACAGGCTGATGATATGACACACTAGTGTTCTTGCAGAAGTGATGCATTAAGAGCTGGGCATGATGATGCACACTTATAATTCTAGGATTGGGAAGGTTGGGGCAGAGGACAGGAATTTGTTGTGAATTCAAAGTTACAGATACACACAGTTATCTGGTTTATACTGGAAATAACAAAAAGAAGTCACAGGGCTGGGAGATGGCTCGGGGTAAAGTGCTTGCTATACAAGTATGCGGAGATCCGTTTGGATCCCCAATACCAGTGCATGTGAAAGTCAGGCATGGTGGGGTGCATCTGTAACTAGTGTTGGGGCTGAGGCATGGGGCTGGGGAGTGCTGCTGATTATCCAGCCTCGAGAAAGCAGTAAGCGCTAGTAGAGACTGCCTCACAAAATAAGGGGCAGGGGCAGAGAGATGGTGCTTGCTGCTAAACTTAGTTTCATCCTTTGAGCCGACATGGTGAAGGAGGGAAGTGACTCCTCCAAGCTGCCCTCTTACCTCCACACACAAGGGCCACGGACTGTGTCTCCCTCCCACCCATGCAAATGAATACACGTGAGCAAAATGTAAAAAAATACGCGAAAGAGGCCTGACACTGACATCTGACCTCCACCAGGTGCATGCACACGTGACTGCTCTCACACAGGCATGAACCACACCTACCCATCCATCCACCCCACACAAAGAACAAAATGGGGGGGGGGGCATTGCAGTCACTGCTCACTGCCATCACATGGGAGGCAGCAACAACCTGGGTGCAGCTCGTACTAGGTGGTTGCTTTTCCTCTGGAAGCTACCATAGAGCCCCGCACAGAGGACCACAGGATGCAGAACTGCGCTATCTAAACAAGCTCACGAAGAGCCACAATGTTAACAGAATTTCAAACGTTGAACAATGCTAATCTAGGAACAACTTATAAACAATAGGATGAAGATGGTGTATAAAGCATAAAATAACACCATGCTGGCCTCTGCCTCCCAAGTGCTGGGATTAAAGGTGTACCTTTTTATAATTATTTTTATGTGCATTGGTGTTTCACCTGCATGGATGTCTGTATGAGGGTGTTGGGTCCCCTCGAGCTGGAGTTGCAGACAGTTGTGAGCCATAAAGGCATATTTTTAAAGTCTTCTCTATCAGATGGAAAATCAGGTGCCTTATTTTGCTGGTATAGCTGAAGCCCAGGGTTCTGAATCCACGCTGCTCATACTTTCACTGCATATGGCCCTCAGCTTCCTAGCTCTGAAAAGAAATGAATTCTGACATGTCTTAAATTTAGTAACAGGATGGCGGGAGAAAGAAAGGAAAAAATAAGGGGCATCCATATGTAATCTAGAGTATGAATAATACAGTTTGATAAATCACAAGGCCCACCACTATCACTGCTGCTGCCAGAGGACTCCTCTTCCTCTTCCTCCTCCTCCTCAGATTCAGAGTAAAATTTCTTAGCAGGGATTTCTTTCTTTGTTTTTCCAACTGGGGTCCATTCTTTTGCCTGTTTACATAAACAAAATAAACATTAATGAATTCTTACTAAGTGATTCAGACTCCTGACAAATATAATTGTTTAAGTTCACTATGAACTCAGAAGAAAGTTTGAGACTTCAGAGAAAGCAACTGCTACAAGTCTCAACAGCGAGTCATCCACTTTTAAAGACAAAGCATACACTCCCCTCAGAGTCCACTGTTAAGTCATTCATGTTATGTTTCCAGATCATTTGACAAAGGTTTGTGTTTGTAGGTCCACAGAAAAAATTTAACCTACAGTACCAATAATCTATGTTGATAGCTTGGCACTTGAGACAAAAGCAAGCAAACCGCAGTGAATGTAGGCAGAAGTGAACATCTTCCTGTGCTAAACCTTCTCTCTCCCATAGCCTCAGCGCCTAAGCCGCGGAGAAATGCTCTTCCACCCTGGTTCGGGCACCCGTCTCTCCTGGATTACTGTAGCACGTTCCTAACTGCTTACCTTGCTTCTCCTTTCCACTAACCCCAACCAAAGTTTGTTGAATACAGCAGAAGAGTCGGGTCCAGCTACTCTCTGGTTTCAAACCTTGGTGATTCTTGATTTCACCCAGATAAATAGGTGACAACAGTCTGCTTGACCAAACTCAACAAGCTGTTCCCACTCACTTCCTCTTCCTTTCCCATACTCAGCTCCAGCCAATTCTTACTGTTCCTCCAAAGACTCCTAGACTTGCTCTGTCTGAGGGTCTTGCCCTCAGCTATTCCACCTCAGCACAACTCTAACTCCTTATAAAAAAAAAATAGTGCTAGCTGCCTTATAATATGCTATGTGATCTACCTGTCTTTTTCTTCCCTAAGGTGGGAATTTCTAACCCTCTACACTGAAGCATCGTAAGTGTGCCTGTAATAAGTATTACTTATACCTATTACACCCTTGAAGCTTTCAATTTTATATTCAGAAAATATTTGCTTGCATTTAAGTAAGTGATGCTCTTTGGTGTTCACTAAATATGGCATTAGGAGAAGTCTTTACTATAAACCTGTCATAACAGTGACCCTGATTATCTTGGAAAAATTATGTTTCATATTTTCTCTTCTACAAAGCAGGAAAATGTAGATTTCTTAAAAGGTCAAAATGGTTAAGACTCATTTATAATACACTTTTAATTGAGTTTCCAGTGCGTGCCAGCCTGATGAGAGAGAGAGAGAGAGAGAGAGAGAGAGAGAGAGAGAGAGAGAGAGAGAGAATGTGTTGTAAAGGAATTTACAGCATGGCACAGATTCTAATCTAAGGACTGTCCTCAACACTGAAGGCACATTACAATTTTCTGAGAATATGTTTTAAAATACTAATACAAACAACAAAAATATTAATGCTCACAACCCCAACTGCCCAAGAGAAGTTTCAGTAGCCTGAAAAAAAAATTACTTGGAAAATGAAAAGAAAACTAACGAAAATTATTTGAATATATGAGTTTCTGTATTCACATAGCTTCAGACATTTAAGGGACAAAGCCTACACCATTTAATCCACTGTGGTGTGACAGCCATGACAGAGTAAGCGAGAACAGAAGAGATGGAGAGGCACAAAAGCTAAGGTCCTCTACACAGCAAGTTGTCTATGTGTTTACAAAGCAAAATGTCTTTGATATGCAAAAGAGTCTTTGTGTAACTGGAAAAAAAGGATTTTCTGTAACTAACCAAAAAAACTCTAAAGGAGCTACAAAAGTTACTGATACCTTAATATAAATATACATTATATCTGATATTGTAGAAATGGTGGTGTGTAATTCAAAGTGACTTCTAGTGTCAACCTGACTAGGCTCCCTGTTGTTTTGATTAAAATGTCAGATTATCTAAGCCTCAGCCATTTTTCTTCCTAAGTTATATTTCATAATAATGAGATTTGACCTTAGAGGATCACTAGATAGTAAACCCAGAATAATACAGTGTATCACGTGCACAAATGCATTCTATGACTTCAGGAGGGAGGAGAGGCACTGAGCACAACAAAAAGGATAATCTGAACACCACTCTCTGCAGGTACGAATGCCTTTCAAAACAGAACTAGTTACATTCGGTTTATATTTCATTGTATCCCTCGTAGAACATTTTAAGCCCCTATCTCAGAGACAAGTAGAATAAATCTGGTTGTTATATGGCTTAAATGGATACCTTAATCTGGTTCCATCAGCTATAATTATTCTTCATAAGTTATTAATTATTAATTTCAGGATCTCTCTTGAACTACACAATGAAGTGAAGGTAAGAAAACAGGTTACTTAGGCATCATCTTTATAAGAGAGTTAGTGCTTGGGACACATGAAAAAAGAAGCCAGTCAATCCATATAAAAACACTACAGAAACAAAATTAAATTGCACAGCACCGCTATCAATTTCTGAGAAGTAAAACCCTTTCCAGAGGGGAGAGAGAGTGGATGTGGTGGGAGGATAAAAGGACTGCTCAAAGCAAGCCCAACACTATGTACCCCATCAAGGAAAAAAAAAAAAAAAACCAGCACCAGAACAGCAAGCAAGCATGGTTATGAGGAAAGAGAATGTCTGCAGAAGAATAGCAAAGACCACTGTCTCCATATCCTAGCATCTGACAGAACTTGTACAATAGGCAACTGTGCTGAACAGTGCTGAGACTGGGGAGAAACCCAAGCAGACGTAGCTGCAGGGAGGAACACACAAAAATGAGTTTTCATAACTTTCACTTATCATATCGCTTTATTTTTAACATGTGTGTTTTATGTCTTCATGTTGAGTATGGAGGCCAGAGTCAATGCTAAATATTTTCATGAATAGGATAGGGGCTCTCTCTGGGCCTGGAACTAGGTGGCATAGCCAGACAGGCGGGCCATGAATGCCAAGGGCTTCATGTGTCTCCACCTCATCAGTGCTGGGCTCATAGATAGGCACCACCACAGTGGGGTTTTTATGTGGGTGCTGGGGACCAAACACAGGTTCTCATGCTTGCGTGACAAGCACTTTGCCAACTGTGCCACCTCCCAAGCCCCAGTTGTTTTTTTTTTTTAATAACTTTTAGATTATTTTCTTGGCTAGCTTTAGACACAGATAGTTTGTTAAAATGTGAAAATGACGGCAGCAAGCACAGAGAATGACACAGATCTGCAAACAAGCTCATCACAGTAAAGTATACAGAGAGCACAGCAGACAGCGGGCACGGAGCACAGTTCTGCTCTGCAGGAACTATGGGGACCTGCACTTACTTAGGCTCTCTAAAACTTGGTTTCCTCACCTATGAAATGGAAATACTGAGCTGGGCCTGGTGGCATGTACGATTTAATCCTAACACTTGGGAGGCAGAGGCAGGCAGATCTCTGCTTGAGGCTAGCCTGGTCTACACAGTGAATTCCAGGATAGTCAGTGCTACACAAAGAAACTCTATCTCAGGGGGAAAAAAGAATATTGTTATATATCTTAAGCAAGATGATGTTTGTTAAACATCTAGCACCAGGGCTCTAAATTGAGATATTTATTAATCATTGCTGCCAGACATGTTCAAAGCCAGTATAAGATTCATATTCAAAAGAAAGCCATTTCTCAGGGCAATCATATGCTCATTAAAGGGACGGTGTTTAGAGTAATGATTCTTTGCATGTGGAAGGGGAGTAATGAAGCTAAGGAACTTTCCAACAGGAGTTAATGGTAAAGAATTCTGATTATATAAATTCTAGTTCACTGTGCTTTTATATCAAAAAACATCCATAATGTAACTCTCAACAGCTCCATTTAAATTAATCCTACCTTAAAAAGCAACAGAAATATTCCACACAATTTCTAAGTACAAGCAAAATATCCCTTTATCACATTTATTTATAAAACAATAAACAGGCAATATTCTATTTAAACCTAGTAGCTAGGACCTTTAAGAAAAGATTCAGAAAAAGTATTATGGCAATTTCAAAAACAAATGCGAAAACAGTGTATTACTCATTTTTTAAGTGTGCCCTCATCAAGGCCATCTTTGGTACGCAATGCTCCCTACCTATTTTTAAGTGTCACTTAAAACCGGGCTCAACAGAAAACCCAGTACATTTTGTACAGGTTTTTCTTTTCTGGAAAAGAACAGCAAAAATTATTTATAAAAACATTGACAGGAAGCTTACGAATCTCTAGCAAAGTAGAAAAAGCTCAATCCATTGAAACTAAATACCTTAGAAATTGAATCTACACAGCTACAAATGCAATCGCGCAAATGCGGTTGGCGCTGATGCAGAGAATTCAATTCTCTATTTCCTTGAAGCAAAGAACAGTCCGCGTACAAGGCACGGAAATCCACAATATTTAGTTCCTATAAGGCAAGGTATATCTAACACATTGCATTCAGAATCACTAGAACAGCATTCCGTTTTCGGCCCAAAGGCTTTTATATAAAAAAAGGTAGTTATCTCAGACGCTCTCATTGCTAGAACAAAATTAATCTCAGAAAGGTCAACTTACTGACTCTATTACTTCTACATTGCGAACCGATGGGTCAGGCGCCACCTCTGGCCAATTAGATAATTCCAGGTACCCAGATGCTTTAATGTTGAGAGTATGAGATAAGGTGCCAAGCTGGAAATGATCCCTATCTATTAAAAATGGAGAAAAATAGAAAATAAACAATATGAGTTGAATATAACAGATAACAATCATAATCGAAGTCAAGGCAATTGGCGTATTACCACAAATGTCAAAGAATAAATATAAACCAGGAAGCTCTTCATAGGTCAGAAAACTGATTTCAGCCCATAGATTACAATAATCTCCCCCATAATGGTCAATAAAAAAGCTAATCAGTCAGTGTGTTTAGAGGTGTTACTCTGAAATGTAGCTTCTCTAAGAATTACTTTACTGTGAATATTAGGAATGACAGCGCAGTTAAACAATCCATATACATGCCTTGGCACAAACACACCCAGAATTTCAACAGTTTTTCTACCAAACTGAATTGCCTTTACTGCTTTACAACAATTAAATAAGAAACAACGTGGAAACCAACCTACATAACCACGTGATTCCAACTACAGTAGCGACTTAAGTGGTAAGATATTTAATTAGTCCCTTTTTAAAAAGCTGGGGGAAAGAACATAAGTTTCTTCCTTGAAAACTGAACTTAAATTAAAAAAAAAATTTGTATGAAATAATTTCTCCTAGAGATGCTGACGTTAGTGTACACAGACATTTAATTAGTAACTTACTGTTAAAGGTGACTTTCACCCTCTGAAAATGAAAGCATTTAAAGCAGAAATAAAGCCTGTGTCTTACAAGAACAAAACAGCTATTTTATCTACTGTTCAGCTAATCTGCCTAATGAGAATAAAAACCAGAGGACCTCAAAGTATTTAGGCAAACAAGGTCTACAGAAATACAGAGTTTAACAAACATAAGAATAAAGTTTGAACAGATGAATCAGTGTGTGCACACTGTTCTCATAGACTGACATGGAAGTCGTGTATTTTTCTAGGAGATGCATTTGAAGCACATCACACGGACACAATTGTAGACACCGTGTTTTACAGCTGTGTAGTCTGATATACCTTTAAAGGGAGACTCAAGCAGTGGTGCAGGCTTCTGGGCTAGGAAGATTTTTTTGGCATATTTACTTAAAGCTCCACTCTTCTCATTCGGAACAATAAGCTGCCTAATAAATCTTGTGCGGTCTCTGATGTCGTAGTTTTGATCATATTTGCCGAGATTTAATATGTACTGGGTAAGCAATTTTGTCTGTTCGAAAAAAACAGAACAAGTTGAAAATACGGTTATTTATGATTATTGATAACTCTGGATAAACATATTTAAAGACGTAATAAAAACGAATGGTTATGTCAAACAAATGTCGCTCCACGGGGAATATGCATCTCTAACATGGCAAATGGGATTCCGAAGCCAACGCACATGTCCTCTTCCGTGCTGGGGAGGTGAATGCTGAGCACCGAGAAGCAGCCATGTGCTAGATTATTAAACTGCTGAAGTGGAAAGAAAGGCATCATTAAAAAAATAATCATATATGGCAAACCCGCTGAAGAGTCTACGTGAGAATAATGAATGTGGAAATACAACTAAAAACATGGCACTCAAAACTTAATCGGAAAAATATGCAGGACATCAAAACATCAGAGAGTATTAGGGGCTGGCAAACGGCTTCTCCTGAGGTGTGCTTTATGAAGAGATACTGTCCCTGGCATAAGCAGTGTCTGCACTCTGACTGCACTCAGTTACTTTACCCTGAATTATGACCCATTAAAGCAGACACATGAATCACTGAACTGGATTACTGCAAATTATTTGCAGTGCATTTAGCTGTTACTTTTTCATAAAAGCAAGCTGCTGATGCCCTCTAAAAACCAGGATAAAAGAGTTCTTCCATTTTTCCGCCATGCTGCTTATAGCCTCTAGTAATATTGGTCATTTATTTATTTACGTAAGCTTTTACACCATAATCAGGCTTGCTAAGTCAACTTCTGAATGCACTACATTAACATATATTGAGATGATTTTAATAATAATCAAACCAAAATTGGAATGTAACAAAATAGGTTTGTATGTTAAACTACAGTGTTTTTAAATGAAAAAGCAATTTTAATTTAGAAGGCTACATGTGTACAATTGTAAATATAAGCTAAATAGGATTCACAAAATAAAAAATAACAAAAGCATAGTAAATCATTTACATTAGAACATTTTGCACACACTAGAAATAGAAAAAATAGACTCAATCACAACAGGGAGACGCAAAGACAAGCTAGAACAATACGTCAGAGATCAGCAACGGGGGTGGTGCACCCCTTAGAATAATATCCAGCTGGGATGACTGCCGGGGAGAGGAAGCAGGCTTCTTTTGGAAGCAAGGTATTTAAAAGCAATGGCATAGGTCTGTTAAGGAGGAATTATAAGACGCTTGTAGATCTCTCCTTATTCTAGTTACCACAAACTGCTGCCTGTTTTGCTTCATCTGTAAGTAAAGACTGAGACCTGTTTAAAGAACGGCAACTAGCCAATACCTGGCATAGGAGAAATGCAACATTGGCTTAGATAGGGTGTGGCACCCTGAACTGTAACTACCTGGACAGGAGAGCTGTGAACTCACAAAACCATTCCTGTCCTCAAATCAGAGTGTAAATTCATAGCTAGTTAATGCTAAAGTCCTTCTCAGCATTGAGACTGAGAATCTGCAACTCAACTTAACCAAAAAAAGAAGTTACTAATGCACTTTTTAAAATGGCAGCCATACATTCCGCTCATAAATTCCTTAATCCTCAAACTAAGTTTTACAAAATTAAACCTTAAAATATATTGACAGAGACACTATTTACATTGAAAATTAAAAATATGTATTTGTGACTTATAAAACAGTTCTATTAAAATGTATTTTCAAAATAAAAATTTTCATAACATAAAAGGCATATCTATATGCAATGATTCATCACACTATAGTAATCAATTTTTTTGCTATTTGTCTTCAGTAGTAATGCATCGGCATTTCTCTGAAGAATGTATTTTTGAAAGTGTTTAAGTCTTGTATTTTTCAAAATTTAAATTTATCATTAGAAATTGTGAAACTGCTAGTATTTTCAATGTATTCTCTATATATCATAATATCTGTATATAAATACAGATTGTATGACTGTATGTTTGTATATATGTGCATGCATATGTCCATGTGTGCATGTGTTGGCCTCAGATCAGCTTAGGTGTTTTCCTCTATTGCATTCCACTTTATGTTTTGAGACAGGGTCCCTCACTGAACCCAGGGGCCATGGATTGCATCAACTGATTGGTCAAGGTGCATCAGGGATCTAGTTCCTGCCCTCCTGCCAACACTGGGGTTACAGATGTGTGGGCCACTACACTTAGCTCGCATATCACTAAACAGCAGCATGGCAGAAACGAAGGTTTAAAGCAGAGTTGGATAAATCTGCTTGTGTGTTATTGTAACATAACTATTAAGTACATCGCCTCATTAAAAATTAAAACTGGGGACACATTTTAACTGGATGGGACATTGAGATAATCATCATAAATTAGATTTTTCCAGGGCAACTTTTAGAAAGGGAACATTTCAATAAATGACCAAGGCATTTTAACATCACAAAGGGTCCAGTTCAAAACACTAAATAACACTGTTACATAAAAGATTATATAAAACAAGAAAATGAGATAAAATACACTTTAACAGAAATAGTCAATATGCTCTGGTCTAATTTATTAAATTTTGGTTTTAGATTAATTTTTCTGCTTAGATTTAAGAAACTGTTACTGTTACCAGCTAAAGGCTAAGCTATCCAAATACCATTTACATGCTCCTCATACTGACTGGCACACAGGAAAAAGGAATCTGAGGGTAAGTATTACAAAAATTAAGGAACTTACTATTTAGAGTATCTAAGAAATGAGCACCATATCCTTACCGGAATATTCTAACAAATAATAAAATGGCAAATATTTACTCAAACAACTGAGTTCTTCTAATACAACTACACATTAATGACAAAGATACGCCCCGAGAAATGTGTCATCAGGCAGCTCCATGGCTGTGGGACCCTTACACTCACACAGACACAGCTTCCGAATCACCAAGTGTCAGTGGAACCACTGCAGTACACATGGTCTGTTAATGTCCAAAATGGCTTATACGGTGCACGAATGTGGTGTAACAGTGGGCACACAATAATAAAGGTCATTTAAAATCATCATAAAACTAACCTAAGATGCTATTACTACAAGGAACACAAAAAGGCATGCAGAATTCAGCATTCAGTATAACAGCAGTTATTTTTTAAAGGCAAGAGATTGACACATACATTTGGAAACTGCATTCAATTCTTAACCTACCCTAGACGTAACTATAAGCATTTCTACTTATTTCTACAGTACTTTCATGACCAAAGGATCTTTTCTGTGACTTGGAGCTTTTTAATGCAACAACAACTTTCCTGCCAATCTGAAAGGTTTTCTATAAGATCTCGCTGTTTGTTTTTCGTCAGAGAAGTAAGTACTGAGGGTTGCAGGTACGCCAGGCAAGTGCTAGACCACTGAACTATAGCCCTAGTTCAGGACTTCCTTTCTAGTTCACATTTACTTAATTTTCTTAGTTGGGAGACGGGAGACACACACACACATACACAGCAATGTCACAGTCCCAATCCTTTTGTCAAATGAGAACAAAGAGCAAGGCAAGGATATTTCTGAAAAGATCTAAATCAGGAAACATGTTCCTAACTTTAGGAGGGATCCCCAAAATATCAGTACAATTCACCCAGTTTCCCACTGAGAATCAAAATGTACCCGATGAGTAAAAGTGCTCACTTTCTAAGGCGCAGAGAAGTAGAAACTTGAGTATCTCACAGAATTTCAAACAGTAAATGAACCACATCTATACATATCACTATTTCTAAGACATGACGTGGAAGGCTGCAAAACTATAATAAAGTAGAACACACGTTCCAGAACTACATGCAGTAGGATTTTATTAATGCATGCTCATAATGAAAATAAGCTGGACTGAATCAAACACATCAACAGTACAGTCATGGTCACCAATAAGGAAGAAGAAAAATGTGAACAGGAGCTTCAAGCTCCAGAGCTATCACTTTTAAAAGGAGAAGTGTAGCAAATGCTGACAGAGATTGGGTCCTAATGAGAGATAGATACATGTATTTTCCTGCTATGTTTTTTATGTGAGTTTGCAATTTGCTATAAAAAGACAGGGCCTAGGAAGAACACTGACTTATTACTTATCTCAATACTTAAAACATCAGACATTATTACAAATGTTTCTTAGAAAGCACCCTTTATTTATTTGAATTGCTATTAACCATTTTAACCAAACCCATGCTGAATCTCCACACCTTGTCCCAAAGAGTCCAGATATCAGCAACTAGTCACAGGTCACAAAGCCTTCAGCATCCTCCACAGACAGTGACACAATTCCTTATGAGCACTCAACAGTGCTGTCCACTGGATACTCCTACTAACACTGTTCTCCATTAACTAGCAGAGGGATTACACCACACTTTTCTTAACAGAATAGGCCCAAACCAGCAGGCTTCTTCAGAAAAAGAAAATGATTATTGGTAGTGGAACTGCTTCCTTTATTACAAAATAGCAATTCCTCTAAGAAAAATCTAGCACTTGATTAGAAATGTGAACTTGGGCTCAAGTGAAAAAAGAGGAGCTACCATGAGCTAAGTACCACACGTGCCAGGACGGTCTCATTTCACCGTCACAACCCTGCAGTAGGTACGGTCAGTTTTGCTCTAATGCTTGAAGCTTTTGAAAAATACGTATTTGTTCTAATTTGGCTGACATATTCCAGAGCAATATGGGCATAACGTGAATTTTGTGCACGATTTCTTCTGCATGAAATAGTGGTGAAAGCAGAAAAATGGACCCAGCAGAACTCAGCTGCCCAAAGGGCTCAGTTCTGAAGACCGAAAAAGAGTCACACACAAATATATACCACCCAAAGAAAATGCCCTGGACCAGTGGGTTAATCTTCAGTGAAAGGGTCCTAAGAGAGAAAGAGGACCAGGAGATCAGAAGATAAAAAAGATAGAAGGTAGAGAAGAAAATAAAGTTTGGTATTGGAAGGTCTTCCACAAGCTATGTCTATGCCAAGCAAACTTAACTAAGAAGACGGCATCTTATCTACCACTTCCAGAGTAGAAAAGGGACAGAGTCATTATAATAATCAGACAACACTACACAAGGGGAACGTGGGGCACCTCAAAAGCAGCAAGGCCTGAGCACACAGTGGCCTTGGGGCTGATAACTCTAATCTCTTTAGGAGGAAAAGCCTAGTTCCTAAGAACAGAAAACTCTTTCAAGGCACTGACTGGCTCCAGCCCAGGACTGGTTTTGCCATGTTCACTCCCAGGGCAAACAATGAATTCAAGTTCCCTCTGTCCTTTCATCAGGATCTTGGAGAAAGTTCTGGACCATTCTGGCTCCCCACAGAAAAGACACTCATTTTCCAAATGTTTTATTTTTCAGTACTAGAGATCCTCCTGCCTCTGCTGTGCTGGGATTAAAGGTGTGTCGTGTCCAGTCCAGTTTTATAAGTTCTATTTGATTTTTAAAAATACTCTATTTCTCCTGAGATTTCTTTTCACTCATTAGGAGTATACGTTCCCTTATATCACTAACCAAATTTCTAACAGTTGCTGCAAAACGTTTACCTGCAAATCCAGCTTTAGCTTCTATTGACATTTTTTCTTCTTAAAAACTGGTCATATTTTCCCATCATCTTCTCTTTTAAATTGAGGTTAATAAACATGAAATTGACTAGATAAGGTTGTAAGTCAGTGGCACTATACAGCTGTGCAACCATTAGCGACCCTTTTCTTCTCACACTCTTTCAGGTTTCCACACTGAAACTTCAAGTCCACTAAACCACAGCGTTCCACTGTGGTTTCCCGCATCCTGAGTAAATCTGAATTATAGATGTTACATTACGGAGCCCACTCTCAACACTATTAACATTCTTTAATTAGCACTGGGTTTTGTTAGTTCTGGCATACAACTAATAATAGGTTTCAAAGTGTACACTCTACTTCCTGGTTGCACCTCAAATTTCAGGCTAGGTCTTTCATTCTTAGGGTGCAACTTTGAATGCACCACGCACGTGTCTGTGTCAGGAGTCACCCAGGCCAGGGTAGATTATTCATGCTCACAGGCTCTTCTACTCTCAGCACTCCAGAATTCTTCCTTCCTTCGGGCGTGCCTGCAGCTGACTGCATGCTGCACTCTCCTTTCCTTTTAGAACGCAGTTACCGTAGTTACCATGTGCAGTGCCGGCTGGAGCCTATCATTAGGCACACAGTAAACCTGTGGCCATCACTCTGAGCCCTGCTCCCGCAGGTCTAGGTCTGCCAGGCTGCAGCATCTTCTTGCATTGTTTCTTCACTGAGTGGCAGGAAGCTGTGCTTTTGTTCTCTTTCTAGTTTCTTACTTGTAACTGTTATCTCCAGGAAGGCCATGCTAATTAGAGTTTATTTTGCCAACTTAAAGCAGGATGTTAAACTTATTTTGACTCTCTTTTGGTCAGGAAAAGACTTTTTTTCTCTGCATGTATGTATGTGTATATACATGTGTGAAGTGGCAAGCACGTACTTTATTTCTGCTTGTTCCCATAAATTTTGTATCATTTGTATTGTTTGTTTTTTCATTCAGAGAAAAGGGAAGAGGGGCAGGGAGAGAGGGAGTGAAAGCGCAGTCGGCCAAGATAATGATGTGCAGGTTAGAAAGGAGCTTGCAGGAACTGGTTCTCTCTTCCCACCACATGGGTCTCAGGGTTCAAATACAGACTGTCAACCTTGGTGACGACTTGGCCCCACAGAGCAATCACACACCTTGTCTTTTTGAGGGGTCTCTAACTGACCTTGAACTTACCAATTAGGCTAGGCTGCAGGAACAGCAAGCCCAGTGCTGGAATAGCAAGCAAGGAGTGCCACACCCAGTCTTTTTACTTTTATCTTTATCTTTGGAGATAAAACTCAGGGCCTCAGTCTTGTACAGCAAAAACTTTACTGACTGGGGCATTTCACTTGCAGCAAGAATAGACATTTTGAAGAAGCAAAATTTATTATTCAACTATTCTTTATGCATACAGATAAATACAATGTATTATACCTTATAAAAACCGACAGACATTCTCTAGAAGCCTGTAATTCAGTGCAAGTTCTGGAGAGGTGCAGTGAGTCACCAAGATCAGGTTTACAGACAAGACCTGGGACTTTGTGTAAAACCAGCTCAAAGAATTGGTCTGCTCTTACATATTCAGTTTTAAAATGGCTAAAATAAATACACGTAAAAGAATTTCTACGTTCCAGTCAAAGCAATCACGTCAGTCTCTACCTAATGTCGACTGGGTTATGAACCACATAACTAAAAAGTACTATCCAACTAGTGGTGCATAAAACCATTTGTTAGTGCTAATTTTCACCAGTAATTTCCCCAACATCCCTTTTTAAACAAGTAAGAGATGCTGGAAATAGGAAACAATTCCACAGGACACGTCATCTATTTTTACATCATTTCAAATATGAAATACTAAATACTTTAAAAAAAGCATTGTATTTTCATCTGTAATTATCTGGAAGAATCACTCTGAAATCTCCAATAGTATATATACTACAGAAACTGTGTTCCAAAACTGTCACAAAAAAGATTTAGCTCAAAGAAAAACATGAGGGCAATCAGAGTGGCCTTCAAATTCACTGAGTGAAAAAACTCTGAACACACTCTAAAACTTCCAAATGAGAGTACTCTATTCAGATACTGGTTATTTGCCACTATAAAGAAAAAGGGCTTAATAATAAAGATGATGATAATGTTCATAATAGTCATAATGGCAAAATAATAATAAACAACTTACATATGAGCCACTAGATGCGATATAGAAGGACTCCACCCTCTTGAACTAAAACTGTTAAAGAACGCAAGTCCTTAAACCATCACATTAGTGATTGAGGTCAACTTATTAATTTAAGGGAACACTAATTCAGATCGTAGTATGCACTTTAATGAATGCATCTCTACAGATCTCCTAAATTCCACGAGGAGTTTCACAGCTCTGCCCTGTCCTCTCCCTCTCTTGTTCTGTACACTGTACACTGACATCCTCCAGGCCCTTCTCAAGCATCTGTCCTTCATGAATATTTCTGACCTCTTCTTCCACACCAGGCCTCCCGAACTCCCTCATCATGACTGTATCGCAATGCCTGTATCACACCTCTTAAGTCTGCTTTCTCCACTGCTAGATCAGAATGACTTGTGGGCACTCCCACCATCCACCTTAGGATCTACGGCAAACAGGGTCCAGTACTACCAAGTGCATGGGGTAACTTGTGGAGAGGCTTCAGGGCCTCGGTAAGAGTAAAGATAGCACCTGTCAGGATTAAGAGGATCAGCGTCTTACCTGTTTGGAATTGGTTAAATACAATTTTGCTCCAAGATTTAAAATCTGCAACTTCACCAGATCATCTTCATTGGTGAAACTTTTAGCCGTTTTCCTCAGAACATCAGGGGCAATTTTAGGAACTCGCTCACAGTTCTCTCCAATTAGCCAAAGAATGCTTGCTCTAGCCACAGGAACCTAACGTAAGAAGCAGATGAAATGATTAGAAATGGGATAATCACACACTCCTCAACATCAGCACAAACAAGGCCAAGAACTGTAAGGACCCCATTTATTCACTCACTGGATATATGTATCTAAGAGCTGCTCGACAGTTTTAAGGTTTGCTTGAACTATCAAGTACAGACACAAAGGAAATCTAATTAGAGCTGATTTCAGGACTGGAGCTGGCTCAAGTGGTTAACTGCACCAGCTGCTCTTACACAGGGTTTGAGTCCCAGCACCCACATGACAGCTCACAACCATCTGTAACACCAGTCCCAGGGGATTCAATGTCTACTTCTGGCCCCCACAGGCACCAAGCACACATTAGGTGCACAGACACACATGCAAGCAAACACCCCTACACATTACATAAATAAAAATTTAAAAATGGGTTTCAAAGAAATACCCTGGGGAAAAATTAGTAAAGTTAAGAACGACTTGTCTAGAATCTAGGTCCATTTGGAGTCCAGCTTGCTCCTGTCACTGTTTCATGTTGCTGTGGCAGGAGCGGGCTGTACAGCACTTTAGTATTATAATTTTAAAAATAAAGTACACTTCAATGTAATTTGTTTTCCTAAAAATCACTGCCTTGCTACAAATTGGAAGCCTTCCATCAGAACCATTAAGACCAACATTTTAGAGTATGCAAATTAGTTTTATTACTATTTGCTTATTTGTACCCTCCCCTATTCCAAAAGGAATTTGAGAGGGCATGTAAATTAGTTCCTGTGAACATTTTCACCTAGCATAGAAAATATGCTTTTTATTCTAAGTGAGAAATCTCATGGCTACCATAAGTGGTAGCCCAACTAGAACAACAGCAGGCCTTTCCTGAGTCCCTTTGCAATGCCTCTACGTTCTACTGCTTCCAGCACAGTTACACAGATGTTCACGCTTTGACTTCAAAGGAAGAAAGCAAAACGTAATCAAATTACATTTGGTCAATCTAAACTCTTTAACTATTTGTTGCACACTAATGATTGTAATAATATAAAATATTAACATATCTAAACTGAGTCAACAGAATCAAAGGTCACTAAGAATGCTTGGAAATAAGAAGTCTACATTTCCTAACATTGTAACAGCATCAACTCTTTAACTCATGCTTAAAAAGAACTTAGAAAGGAAATCAGTCTACTTATGCAATGTAAAAGGGCCTAAGGGCTACGTCAAATCTATTCATGCAGTGTGATAAAACTAATCCCCTTACTGTACACTCATTTCTGGAAAGAAAGAGGTTATTTCTAATGTTCCAAAGGTTACACTGCATTAAGACCTTACTCCCAATCTATTATTTTAAATTGGGCTAAAGAATAGTAATTGAGTGGTGCATTAAGTTTCCAGCACAGAGCAATTCAAGTGGCCTTCCATAATGAGAGGTACTTCTAAATGAGAATACATAGGCAACTCAGAGTTCAGTTATGCTAGATTTATTTTCTTAAATATTTTACTTTATATTGCAACTCTAGAAATCAGAGTTCTACAACATAACACAATCTATTGTGCAATTTTAATTATTTTTCTTCTGACAATAAACTTACTCTATTTGACATTAAAAAACAATCACAAAAGGAAGGTGTTAAAACATTTCGGACTCATGTGAATATTAAGATTAAAATAACAGCATTTTAATACTATAAGCATTTATAATATTTGAAAGAACTAATAATTAATAAATCAATACTAACAATGGAAAAATTCAAGATGGTGATGGAATAAGAGGAAGAACATTTGAAATTTCCCAGAACTGAGCTAATAAAATTCGTAAGCACACATTTTTAAAATGTAGAAGCTTCTTTATAATATGAAATAATAAAAATATATCAAACTTTTGATAATGCTATTTTATTAAAATTTCAGAAGATAGGCAGGGAAACACAGGCCTAGAGTCCTAACACCCACTAGGCAGCAAACACGGAGGTATTCCAGCCAGTCTGGGCTACATGAGACTGTCTTAAAAAAAACTAAGACCAAACAATAAGGCCTTAAGAAACTTGTAAGGCCATTGTTTTGTGCATCTGGCTAGAGTTAGAGAACTAGTATCTTCCAATTCAGTCCTTCCTTTTCTCTCGCAACTAAAACTACAAATAAAAAAAAAAGTTACCTTTGTTCCCCAGTTTTTTTCAACCACATAGTAAATTGGAACAGTTAATTAAAATTCAACTAATAATACAACACACACACATGCACACACGCACTCAAACATAGGATAATACTCTTTTTATGACCCTCTGCTTTTCAATATTCTCAAAGACAAACTGGACTGTAAATGGCTGTGCGTGATTCTTTACTCTAAATGCCCTGAGAAAGTGGTTAAGTGCACTTTTCAAGCCTTCTAAGAGAACGTAGTTGCCACTGCCATTTTAACCCATTAACTTGCCTGCAAAACACAAATGATGATTCCTCCCCACCACCGTGGTTATAGTGACATCTAGAAAGATTTTACAGATCGCTCTGTAAGCAGTTCAATTTAAAAGCTATTGTGTTTCAACAACAGCCCACTGCACCGGTCAACAGTCTAAAGTAAATCCTGCAAAATCATCAATTTTATTTATTTAAATTTGTCAAAGGCAGAATCAGGAGACATCAACACAATGCACACTAACAGCAGATCAGATCCCAACAGTATGTATCTGGACTCGATATACATGAAAACTTAGATCTGACTTATATTAAAGTGTCAGGATGCAGTGAGAGGGGGCTTGTTAAACAGCAGCGTCCAGTGAGGCATCTGAGCCAATGTGCATCATGTGCCACTTTAGAATTACTCAGCTGTCCGTCCAGAATAGCATCCCAAGTGTTCTTTCATGACACCTGTCATGGAAACACTACGCAAAACCCACTACAGCAGTCCTCAGGTGTGCTATTCTGGAGCAACCTTCCTGCAAAAGTCGTACTCATTACAAACGAAGAGCACACCAAAGGACAATGTGGTCACAACCAGAACACACAAGGCAACTACCACAGCCATTATCTCTCTCTTCTGGAAGAGCTCAAAAAGCAAAATAATGTAAACATTAATCTTCATATTTTCAACTATGCTATCCCCTAAATAACCAATGGAATCAGTCTTTATATGACAAAATCTATCAATATTCTCTCCTTTTAAAATCTGCACATCTAACATCCAGGAGTCCCTTCCTACAATCCATCACGGTGTCTTTGACAACTAGCTAATTTCTCAGTTGGATGTCCACAACAGCAGCACACTGCAGCTCCAACACTAACTCCACTGGAAATAGAAGGACACTGGAGCAACAGCAGGGGCAAAGCGTTGCCCACAGTCACAGATCATCAGTGGTAGTGCCAGGACTGTAAGTGCGAACCTAAATCTCCAATTCCCATTAGAGCACTGGGAAGAGCCAAAGGGAGCCAGGGATATGGAAAGGGGAGGTCCCTCACCCATCATAGACCACATATCATGGTGGAGTGGGCATCATTTGCTCCAATGAAAAATATGCAACTCTGTCCCATTCTGCTACCACATCACACAATGTCTTCCTGCCTCTTTCTGTTTCCACGAGAGTCAGACTTTTCAGGGAGGGTACGGCTCCTTCTTGTCTGGTCCCACACACTATGCCTCATTGGATGGTCTGGTTTTCAGCTCTATTATCCCTCCTCCCAGGGAGATATTTGCCTAAAACGCCGCCCTAGCCGGTGTTTTAGACCCTCAGCGAGGATGTTCAATACTGGGGCCCTTTCATGGGTCAGGTTGGCTTCTCTTGAAATTGCTGAGCTTACACATCACTCCAGATTTCAAAGAACAGAATCAGGAGCAGGTACCATTGTGGGCTATGCTTCTCAGGCAGACTTTAGACTGCAGCGCTTCCAAGTCCTCGTGCCTGCTGTTCTTATGAAAATCTCTCTTACTCAGGCTTCTATCTGCTTCATCCCCCGTCACATTCTGATGTTTCTCCCTGACCATGTTTAGCCTTCTGCAAAACAACTGTCTTTTTCAAGCGGGTCAGTTTCCTCTCCTGCCATGGCTCATCAACAGCGACCCCTCATCATCAGCTTCACTCCTTAAAGTCCAAGTTCGCACAGCAGAGCTGTGTGACCGCCCTCTTCTAATACTTCAGCAATAACCCATGCTTCAGAGCTGGCTTCCTCTCTGCCTTATCAGAAAGGAG
Source organism: Alexandromys fortis (assembly GCF_014885135.2). Lineage (NCBI taxonomy): Eukaryota > Metazoa > Chordata > Mammalia > Rodentia > Cricetidae > Alexandromys > Alexandromys fortis. The sequence continues at coordinate 5,659,223 of NW_026067964.1, forward strand.
GCTCTGCTTCAGTGATGTTTTAGAAGCCCAGATCAAACATGTCTTTATTGAACTGAATGTTTTTGGGATTTTGCAAATCAGAATATCCTTTAACTTTGATTCCTCTTCTTAGCTTCTTACGTTGTTTCATTTTGTTCCTTTACTATTTTTTCTTTTATTTACTTGGCAAGTGAGGAGTGGGGAGGCTGCTGTAACAAACATGTGGAGAGGACAGAGGACAGTTCTCTCCTTCCACCCTGTGGTCTTAGGGATTCAACTCAGGTCATCACGGCAGCAAGCACCATAACATGTTGAGCAACCGCACTGCTCCACTTCCCGTATGCCCTATGGACAAATCCATGTTCTTCAATTTTGGTCTCAAGATTTATTTTATTTATTATTATTATTATTATTATTATTATTATTATTATTATTATTAGAGAGAGAGTGTGTGTGTGTGTTTGTATATGTCACACACACAGGTACACATAAAGGTCAGAACAGGGTGTCAGACCCCTGGAGCTGAAGTTACAGGAAGTTGTGAACCAACCAACATGGGTACTGGGTTCTCTGTGCACACCCATTAGTTATTATAGTCATGGTTCTTTTCTGGGGTGGAGGGAGGGTTCGAGACAGAGTTTCTCTGTGTAACAGCCCTAGCTGTCCTGGAACTTTTTGTAAACCAGGCTGGCCTTAAGCTTAGAGATCTATCTTCCCCTGCCTCCCAAGTGCTATAACTAAAAGTGTGCATCACCATTGCCTGGCACAGCCATGGCTCTTACTAGGATCTATCTCATGCCCCAGTCAATGTAGATATCCTCTATGGTGGACACCCAAATTAACCCTGTCCGGCCTGAAGCTTACTGTGTAGACCAGGCTGGCCTTGAACTCGCAGAGGTACACCTGCCTATGACTCCTGAGTGTTGGGATGAAAGTGAATGTCACAACACTAAGCACTGCCTGTGTTTTCCTTGGTAACTGACATCTGGGGAGCAGGGCCCAAAATAGCCCGAGCATGAGTATGTTTTACACTCCCTAATTATGTTTCCAGTCATCATGCTTCATGTATCATCTCAAAAGACACCTACATGATGGCATGTTCTCCTTGCTCACGTGATTAAAATACTGTTGGCCAGGACATCACAATAAGTCTTGATTCCAGCCTTTGAAATTTGTAAGTAATTTGTGGGGACACACTTTGAGGCTGTGCATACAGTCTGATACTCCTTAAGTTTTCCCAAGGAGTTGGCAGTGTATCTTAGAATCCTCCAATGAATCAGTATCTCAATGTCAGCAGACAGCGCAATTCTAGTCCTATCATTCCTTCTAGATTCGTTAGCTGTTTGCTCAATGCTTTCTTCATTATGCATTCATCCCAGGGAAGAAGGAGACTGCCACACATCCACTAATAATCTCCTTTCACAGTCCGTGCAAGCTCCTCCCGCTCAAGCTGGGCTCTCTGGTTGTGCTGTTGTTGTTATTCATCGCTTGTAGTCTTTATATATGGCTCTATCATTCTATAAATACAGTTCCACATTTCTTCCTTTGTCTCAACACGACGGTCCAAATTTACACATTTTATTACCTTATATCCTAGCTCTGAAACTAGTCATTTCTCTAAGAAAACCAACTTCCTTGAGGAAAGAATGGAATGTAAAGACCTATACTGGGGCTGTCTAGAGCTCAACAGAAGCACTCCCTGCCAAGCCTGAGGACTGGGGCTCAATCCCCAGAACCCACGTGGTGGGAGAAGAAAACCGATCCTGCAAACTGTCTTCTGACCCCACACAGATGCTGAACATGTATGTCCACGCCAAATAAAAACAAAAACAAAACAAAACAAAAAACAAAAAACAAAAACGTAAAAACTAGTTTTTTAAAAAAAGTATAAATTTGAAAATATGCTAAGTGAAAGAAGCCCAAAACAAGGTCACATACTATATGAATCTGCTTATACAAAATATCAAGAAAAAAGAAATCATAGAAACAAAAAGTAAATTAGTGGTGCTGAGAGGGGGAGAGAGTGAAGGGAGATTGGGTCTTTAAGTATGGGATTCTTACTCAAGGGTAATGAAAATATTTGCACACCTTCATGCATATACCAAACCCTACTGAATAATACATTTTAAAACTGAAGCTATACAGCATGAAAGAACATCTCAGTAATAACAGAAGATCACTGCACACAATGTACTTCCTGGTAAGGGACACTATTTCTTCTAGGGTTTCTTAAAAGACGACACTAGAAATACATGTTGTTATACACATCACAGATTCACATGTGACACATAAATTCAGGCATACACATATACTTATTTAATATCTATCTATTTGTACTTAAGTTCCTCAAATTGTACTGTCCAATTCCAACCCAACACTGTTGGGCTCATTCTTTTCTTTCCTCCTTCAGGTCTGTAATTCTCTCTTAAAAATAACCAAAACTTTTTTGTTTGTTGTTATTTTTTGAGACAGGGTTTCTCTGTGTAACAGCCCTGGCTGTTCTGGAACTCACTCTGTAGACCAGGCTGGCCTCGAACTCACAGAGATCTGCCTGCTTCTGCTTGCAGAGTGCTGGAATTAAAGGTGTGCACCACCACCTGGCAAGAATCAAATCTTAAAGACAAAATTTAAACCCAGAGGTCACAGCTTTCTTAACCATTACACTTTGAGATAGCCATTTAAGACAAGAAGACCGAGTAGGTTTGGCAGGACTTAGGGATACTCACAGTGATACTGTCCAGGAGTTTGGCCATGTGCTTAATAATTTCACCATGCTGTGCAGGCTGCATTTGCAATAGTTTCTTTATAACAACCACACTTTCAGCAACAACTATTTCTAAAAGACACAAAAATTGTCATAGTAAATATGTATAATCAATTCACTAGTAATTGGCCTGGTAAAATGAAAATTCCAATCAGCAAAAGATTCTCAGTGCTTTAAATACATGAAAACTATAATCTGAAGCACACTTTTCAGTGTTCACTGAACTATCTTATGCAGAATTCACTTCAACCTCTGGCCTCTGTAACTTACACTATGCTCCACAGTGAACAGTCTTTCAGCCAGAGCTTCAATATAATCAAACATCTACTATCTAAGCATTTTGTCATATTCTATACTGAACAGGGGAGGGACAGGGGACAAGCACACCAAGCCCAGCCAAAGTGATGCATCTGGAAACAGTAAGGTTTAGGAGGAGAAGGAATGGAATCACCATAGAAACAGCATCCACTTCAGTGTCAAAATGAGTGTGACCATGAACTGATTGCTTACACATGGGCTGGGTTAGAATTAGATGGTGCAATCTTTGTGGGATTTAAGTGCAAAGAGAAAGATATTAAATAAGCAAATGTGTATGTCTCAATTTATGTGTCATGTGTGAATCTGTGATGGGTATAACATGTATTTCCCAGCGCTGTCTTTTGAAGACCCTAGAAATAATAATGTCCCTTATCAGCAAGAACATGTAAATCCATGCTATCTATCTACCCAACGTAGCACCTCAGAGGCTGCTCAGATGCATCGCCCAGACTGCTTTGTGGCTGGCTTCTCATAGTCCTTAGCCAACAGGTATCAGACTGGATCTTAGCCTTTGCCTTTCCTGCCCTTGTGAACAGTGTCTTCAGCAAGCCCCTGAACTGCCTCTTCCAAGCACACAGCCCGTTCCTTCAAGGACTTTACAAATAATGATCCTATAAGTGACTAAGAAGCTAATCACAAGTTGGGGTGGAAATGGGTTTTCACAAGACGGGGTTTGGATACGGGTTTCCACAAAGAAGCTAACCAGTAGTCTAGTCACCTTTGTGGTGGCACCAGAGAGACACACAGCATCATAGTATCTGCGTATCTGACCTTATGGAGGAAGTCTTACATGAGCTACTATTTTGTGTGTATGCATGTGTTCATGTAGGACTGTGTTTATAGCTGTGCTGTAGACACATGCATCCATTTATGCATGCTTGCAGAGGTCAGAAGCCAAGACTGGATGCCTTTCTTGGTCATTTTCCACATTTTTTGATAGGGTCTCTCACTGATTCAACAACAATAACATTGTCTGACCAGCAAGTCTCAGGGAAGCTTTCAGCCTTCCCACACTGAGCAACAGACACATGTCTCCTTGCCTTGATTTTATGGGTGCTGGGATCTGAACTCAGGTCCTCCCACTTGTATGGCAAGTACTCACTGAACTATTATTAGTGTCACAAATGTCAAAGATAATAAGTATATGGTGTCTTTATGCAGAATTTTGATTCAAGAAGAGATTCATAGATGTTAGACAATCCCCTGGCATGTACTTCAAAGGTTTAATATTATACAAACTATCACAATTTGTACTGTTAGATTTTTTATTCAAATAGATTACCCATTAAGTATATGTTACGAATATATTATGAATATATGAAATGTATTATACTTTTCATGAGTGAGTATACATAATTCAAGCCAAATCTTTTTCTAAGTTAATAAATATTAGGTAACTAATATTTAATATTAAGGTTTTAGTTTACAAAAATATTACATTTCATTTTTGTCCTGTAACATATCATTTTAAATAAAGAAGCAGATTAGAATTATATGATTTTGTCCATAATTAAAGATAAGCACCTAAAGTACTCTTTGTACCCTTAGAATATTTTATAACTACAAGCAAATGCTACTTACATATAAGACCACTACTGTGCTAAGAGGAAACAAAAATAATTCAAGGTAACTATATATGAATTATACAAATAATTTGTCAGATCACTTCAGAGTCTACAAGGAAAAATATATTTAGGTAAAAATAATATGCAAAGAAAATATACTACATAAGGCCTTAAAGAATCCACTATTTAAAAATATATGTATTGCAAAACTTGCTAAAAGTAGGACAAGACATTAATAATATAATCGTATACCCATGCTGAGACAGAACTGACTATGCTGAAATGTATACTCAGCACCATTTATCTTCTAGAGCTAAATTACCCTCCACTTACTGCTGTCAAAGACTACTACAAACACAGCTTAAAGCAATGCCATTTTATCCTATATAGTTCCTGATCAGAAGGCAAGCATGGTCTTATGAGTCCTTCTGGAAGGTGATAACTGGGCTCTGCGGGGTCTGAGGGTCTACTTCTCGAATTTCTCACTCCGAAGAGCTGCCCTGCCCGACTTGGTCCATTCACATCTTTGACTGCTGCTTCCATAGTCATCAGATTTTCCCTAGGGGCCCCAGATTACACTACCATTCAAAGAATCTATCTCTCCACCCTTAACTCAGTTCCTGGTTCCACATAAAGTAAGAATCTCACTTCCTAGTATCCGGTGACTTTGGGATTCACTGTCTGTCTTCTCACTCCCCAGGGAAACAAAGACTATGTGCACAGACCTCAGCACCAGAGTCACTCCTCAAGAAAAGCACAATATTAAGACTTTAATTTGCAAAATTATTACATTTCATTTTTGTTCTGTAATGTATCATTCTAAAGATGAATAAGGAAGCAGAGTAGAATTCCATGATTCTGTCCATAATTTAAGTGCCTAAAGTGCCCTTTGAACTCTCAGAATATTTCTATAATTATAAGCAAACACTATTTGTGTTCTGGGCCTCTTCAATCTATCCCCATCCTCACCAAAATGTAACCATAGCACACCTGAGTACAGTCTGCTGCTCCCCTCGAGTTACAGGTGCGGAATCTGGAGAACAGGTATGCTTCCATTACTCAGGAGAGCAATGATACCCAAGTAGGCAGTCGACTTCTACACACATACAAATAGCCGGCAAGCAAGTAAAAGAAGTAGATGGGGGAAACTATAACATATTTATTTTATGTTACTGCTTCCTTCTATCAGACTGTGAGTACCATAAAGGCAAAGATTTTTATAAGCTAAATGAATATCTTATTAATCTACTCAACATTTATTAAATATCTCTACAGATCAAATTCTCACTAAATGCTTACTGAATTATAAAAAGTAAACAAAATTGAAAAGTAACCTTCCATCTAATTCTTTTAGTTGATAGTAGGTGCCAACAAGGTTACTCAGACAAACAAATCCTGTTAATATGTTACCTAAAATAAACTAGCACAGGCAATTATATTATCCTAACTCAATTGAAATGTGAATTTCTCATACTAAAGAACCTTAAGAAATCCGTTTTTCAAATTAATCTTTCACATCAATAATGGGTTATTTTATGGCAAGCTTCAAGTCTGCTTTAAAAGATTCTTTGAAATCAAAGAAAATAAACCTTTAAAAACTAAACAGTATGTTGCAGAAATAATTACCTTAAAATTAATTTGAACATTTCTCATCATAAAAAAAGGACCAAGAAAAGATGGGCAGATACTTGTGCTATGCTTTGTATTTAAAAAGATTGTTGGTGTTCTAATTTCTGATAGCTTTTAAATAAAGGATATCTTAAAACAACTACTACCAGCAAGCCTTATGCAATGCCCAGAAAGTCAGTATCAAAGATACAGGAAATAGAATGTTCTTTCTAAAGCACCCTTGAAACTGTGACATAGAGACAGAGGCAAATGCTCCTGTATGGAGTGAATCAGACGCACGGACAGCACTTACCACTCATCCTTCTTGTCTTCCTGCACAGGTAAACTTGGCAGAAATTTCTTTTCTTGTTAGTTTAGTGGAATATATTTGAGTTTTAATATCTACATAGGAAAATGTTCTAGCAATCAAAAGTTTGTAGGTAAAACTATATGATTATTTGTGTGTGTGTACACACATAAATCAGAGTTATTCAGGAATAAGTTTTGTTTTACTGTTTGCTTGGTTTTAGTTTTTCATATAAAAATCAATAAATTCAAAAACTGTACAGTTTAAACATTCCCTGAGAAAACACTCATTTTAATCCACTGTACAATTATAATAGAAATCTTGGTGCGAAGCTAACTTGTTTTTCTCTAACAAGATGTTTTTCTCATCTTACTCACAAACCATAGCCACAGAGAGAACTGGCACTTCTACACGAGCAGTTTACATTTAGATGATAAATTTTGCTATCCCATTTCTGAGAATACTTAAGTAATATTTGGGCACACATGAAGCTGTGCTCCATGATGGCTTCTAAGTCTAATTTGTCTTCAGTGGGGAAGTTGGGTGACTTTCAGTTCTGGAAGACTGAAAGGCTGAGGGTTCACTGCTCACATGTTTTGTTCCAGCCACTCTTCAGGTTATAAAGTCATTTGCCTGCTTCTAGCACCCTCTGCAGGAGAACCAATATTATGCATGCCTTCCATGCCAGTAAGAAACAGTCACAGAAAACTTGCGGAAAGGGTATATGGCAGTGGTTAGTGAATGAGTAAGATAAATGCTGTATGGAGACAAAACAAATACTGTTAATTATCTAGTTTGTTTTTTGAGGTGAATTTACATGCAAATCAAGAATAAAGTTGCTTCTTATTGTGACTATACTACTCACATGTAGAGAAACTCCAAAAGATAGATAATACATAAAAGATTGCAGCTGCAGCCTGTACTAAGAACATCCGATTTAAATTATGTGAAAACAAAACGATACCATGAACTCACCATCCCTGTTGGATAGCAAACAGACCAGGCCATTGAGGCACGTGTCGGTGACTTCGGTGATGCTGGTTGCACATCTGCCTATCGTCTGAATAGTGGCTGCTGCAAACTGTTTGTCCTGGCTTTTCACGTAGGTCTAAAAACAGTTTGATTAGTTTCGACATTGGGATTATCAAGTAAATACAAGCTAATTTTGATAGCTTTGTCAAGATGAAAGAATTTAGAATACACAGTCCTCTCTTAAGCCCAACAGGAGCCAAGTGATGCTCACTTCATTCTTCTCTTGTTATGTAATGTGCTCCTTCTATAGCAAAGGTACATTTTTTGTTTGTTTGTTTTGTTTTTTCGAGACAGGGTTTCTCTGTGGCTTTGGAGCCTGCCCTGGAACTAGCTCTGTAGACCAGGTTGGTCTCGAACTCACAGAGATCCACCTGCCTCTGCAAAGGTACATTTTGAGCCAGGGTCATTCACCTGCAGCCAGGTGACAAATGGAGAGGGGGGAGCATCACCCAAAGACAGTAATTAGCTTAAGAGCTGAGTTGAGAAGATGCTGAGAGCATGCTCTGTGGTTTCATCTCATTTACCCAGGGAGAGAACGGGGCACCTTTCCAAACACCTAAAAGTTCAGAGCCACTGAGATGGTTTAAGAGTGACAGCAACAGACCAATAGCTATAGTAACCTGTGCTTCACTAAAACTACAAGTACTAGTTCACAAAATCAGTCCACATCACTTTCAAACAGAACAGTAGAGACACATATTAACACATACTTAGAAAGAGTTCTGTCTAACTAAAGGAAGTAAAAGGCCTTTGCAAAACTGACAACCTTATATACTCTGTGACTCTGGTTACAACTTTCCTAAATTTAAAAGCTAGACTTTTATTTTTTAAAAAAAGATTCCTAACCCCAAATTCTAAGTAAGTAAATACAGAATTGACTCTATGGGTATCTAAGAAAAATATACACTAAACAGTGAGAAATCAAAGAAAAAAAACAAAAGATGCAAATAACATAGGAATTTAGTGTAAACTCTCAAGGAGGTGACTAAATGTTGAAGAAACAAGTGACACTTTCCAGTGGGAAAAACCAAAGAAGACTTACAACTGTTCCCAAATAGATAATTTCATTGCTATAATTTAAAAGAATGCATTAGAGCTGTTGAGGAAACTCCCTATTTCAATCACAAAGTTATTATGAACAAATTTAAGTAAGTGTAAAAAAAGACAGACAGAAAAAAGGATGGATTTAAAAGTTTCAAAGAAAAGTGGATCTTTTATACAACAGCTCACAGTAAGTAAGTTGATGAACACCTCTCGCAAGAGGCTCACTGACTACTGCAGAGAACACAAGGGCATGCCCCCTGCTGTTCTGGGAGTGCCGGGCAGGTGCAGAAATATGACAAGACTATACAGCAAGGGAAAGGGGACATGAGCAAAGACCAACAACAGTTAAGAATGAAATAAGACTATATAAGTGATTTAAAATTAAAATCCAAAAAACGATCTCTAGTCTAAGAAGAGCTTGAGAAGCCCAGTTTTTCTAGCATGTCCATATGAGGAGAGCTCTCTGTCATTCTAATTTTGTCACTAATTTTACTAGTGACAAATTACTACTAATTTTACAGCACGGAAGTTCAGTAACCCAGTAACAAAATAATTGTGGACATGTAGTAACATCCTATGACTCTTGACCAAAGTATAAAAGAAATACAGTAAAAAAAAAAAAAAAAAAAAAACCATGGTGTTTATATACAGGTAAAAAGAAATTCAGAGTGGGCTTATGGAGGAACTCCAGCCACAGACTTCACTAGATTTTAAATATTGAAAACTAGTAAGAACTCCAAGGCTGCTGTATAGGGTGTGAAGCTCTTAGCACTGACACAGGTTTATTTCTGCTTTAAAGTTCATCCTTTCATCATAAAGTACATAAAGCCAATGAAATAAACTAATCAAAATAGATTCTCTCCCTCACAGTATGGGTCCTGGGCTCAGCAGCAAGCACCTTTAGCAGAGGACAACACACCGGAGTCACCACTCCCCACACACTCAGTAATAAAGCTTGAGCTAAAAGGGGCAATCTACAAGGGAGGACCAGGTAACAATGATGTGTTCTCACGGGCACAGGAAGTCATTTTAGAGCACGGTGGCAGCGTGGACAGAATCCTTAACAAAAACAAAAGATTTTACACCCAGTGATGAGCCAGTCTTCCCAGTGCCATGGAAACAGAAAGGGAAACAAGAACATTTATTCTATGCCGTACATTGTAGTTAATGCTTATTCTCGAAAACAGAAAAATTCCCAGTTGCTCATCTTTCCCTAAACTGTTTTATTTATGCAGCTGCGTATTTCTAGGTTGAGTAGAAGGCATATTTAACTTAAAATTGAACATATTTTAGAAACTACAATTAGCATTGTATACAAACCTGAAATTCCCGAAGAAGAGTTGATATGTTGGCTTCATTTGCCAAGTTTGTCAAAATTTCAAGCTACAATAGAGTAAAAGAGAAAGTAAACATTTTAAAACACACAAAAAAAGATGAATTTAACAGAGACTAAACATCCATATGAAACTTGATTTTTTAAAAATTACTGTCATGTGAGGCTCTGTACCCTTGAAGGGGGTCTTAGTCTGTTTCCTCGGGTCTACAGAGACTAGATAATTACACAGTTCTTAAAAATAACTAACAAAACAATCCCCATCTTTACTAATTGTGTTAATTTTACAATTCATATCTAATTAACCTAAACAATTTGTTAGCTCAACTTTTATTTTTTTATTAATAAAGTTAGGAAACAATTTGCCCTTCATGTAACACTTCTGTTTTCCAGATACCAATTAATTTTCTTGATTGGCTATCTCACCCCACCTTCCCAGACACTTAAGACGATTTATACATGTATGAAGTGCGAAATTAAAAGTCTGTCTCCACTGAGGTTGAGAAATCTACTTTACCCATAAAAAGATTAATTATTCTGAAGGTGGCATAAACATGAGACCAATAGAAAAACACAGCCCAACATGTCCACTACAACACTCATATCAAGTTTTACATTAAAAGTCAACGACATAAACAATTCAATTAAAAGGCACAGCATTTAGAAAAAATTTACATATTCTGTGTAAACTTATTTTATCACTTAACTTGCTTTATCTATTGGAAATCTGTTCTCTAAGAATATAGCTTGACTAGTCATTTTATTTTAATAAGAAAATTGAGACAATTTTTTAATGCAGGGGAGAGACAAAGTCTCATGTATCCCAGGCAAGCTTCAAACTTACTATGTAACTAATGACCTAATGTTACTGTCTCTCCCTCTGAAGTCTGGCAATAACACATGGGCTAGTTATTTTAAAGTATTTTTAAAATGTAAAAACATTATTTTTAGTAGTACTGGGAACTAACCTAGGTCTCTGAGCATGCTAATCAAACATCCTACCACTGAAACATATGAGTCTTTGTTCATACAACTTTTAAAAAATAGCTTCAAACCCATTTTTTAAATCTACATGTGAATTACACAGAACTGCTTTTCACTAAAACACATAAGATAGAGTTTGATAGAGTTACCAAACTGATACAAAATCACCCCTACATACTGCTGCCTATAAATAAAGACAGGCTTGGAAGAATGAGACAAAATCAGAACAATCAAGAAATTAATATGAAGATTTTGTTTCCACACAACTGTTCTATATGTTTATGTTTTAATAACTACCTCAACAGTATATAAATACAAAGATCATCCAACTTAGTATCAAATAAAGCATTTTGTTACTCCCTTTGCTGTAAAATTATCCAGTCTTTCAGCTCACATTTATTACTTGAAATGTTTTATAATTACAAAGCAGGAGTCTGTTATTGATGTTGAAAATATCATACTGTTTGTGTTTCACCAACTTTCTTGTGAGTAAACCCATTTTTAATGAAAATAACACTGTCCCAATATTTAAAAGAATGTCTATTTTTTTCTTCATTAGTTTTTAATGTCTCTGACATAGCACACAGTATGCAGAAATGTCCCCATGCCCTGCCTAGGGCCCTACCGTCTTACCATCACAATGAACTCTACAACACAGGGCTTTCATCATCTCTGTTAGTCTATGCCCAGTTTTTCAAAGCACCCACACATCATACCAACCATAAAAACATTCACAAAAGTTATTTTAAATACTTCCAAATGTCATTTTTTTCCACAAATCTTCCACAGAATCAGCTCCACCTTTTTACTTAGTATAGGACTTAATTCAAATCTCCACTGTCTGTCTGAAGCACAAAACACTACATTATCTATGTACATACCTGTATCTCTCAGCATGCTAAGTTATCTGAGATACAGATAACCACACATCTGAAATCAGTACAATAACTAGCCCATAATAATATAGGCAAAGAATAACAATTTAAAGGTACATTTTTTAAAAGAAGAAGACAACAATTTACAGAGCTGGGGAAATAGCTAAGTTTGCAAAATACAAACACAGAGACCTGAACTGATCCTTATTTGCATGCACTGTGACTTTAGAGCTGGGAACATAGGCTGGATGCAGCGTGCACTGTGCCCTTAGAGCTAGGGGACAGAGGCAGGACTCCTTCCTTGCCTACTTGGGGAGTTCCAGACCACTGAAAGAACTTGTCTCAAAATAAAATAAAATAAAATAAAATAAAATAATTTGGCACCTGAGAACAATACCCAAGGTTGTTCTCTGACTTCTGCACATGCACACACACACACACACACACATACACTTGAACACACTCATGCACACAACAGAGCATAGTTTACAGAAGCCAGAGGCTACTGTAGTATCTCTTCAAAGTACACAGCAGCTAAAGAAGCTGTATGAAGCATACAGACCTTCAGTGTCTTGATCATAGTTGGATCAGTGGACCTGACATAGAAACTCTTCAGGTAAGGTTCAAACATACCCTAGGTCAAAAAAAAAAAAAAAAAAAAAAGAAATGGGTAAATACATTTATCACACTGGTGTGCTTCTTTAAATTAAACGTTCACAATATACATACCTTTCTCTGAATTGACATAGTTGCAATATTTTGTAAGACAATATACTGCACCTCCCTAAAAGTGAAAAGACATTTCAGTAGTCATATCCAATGAAACATATTATGAAAATAATACATTAAAAAGAATCCGTAAGAAAACTCAGAGGCAACAAAATTTTTAACTACAAGACTCTACATGTTTAGTAACTATGAGGCATTCATATCTTCTTTCCAGTGCACTTGTACTCGAGAATACTAACATTCTGTGCGGTAGGTATATCATGAGATGGAGGCAGAGCTCACTTTATGATACTGTACCCTCTGAAATACAAGGCCAGTATTGCTGCTTTGCACACATAAGGAAAATGAGTGGAGGAAATGCAATCACAGTGCTAACCCACATTCTTATCAGGGGGCTCACAGTGTCAACAACCAGTCACAGATCAAAAGGAAGGCCTGGTTTAAAAAAGTCACATTATGCTATTCCTAAGGCTTCATATCTAATAAAGGACAGAATCTACTATTAAATTCACATTAATCTGGTAAAGCCTTTCTACCAGAGAACCATTCCAGATCTTTCTAGCACCATTTGAACTAACTATCCATTGCAAACAAGTATCACCGAGCTGGTAACAAAAAGTGGCTGAAGATAAAGCAGAGGTGAGAGCGGGATGAAACAGCTTCTGACTTGTTTCTCAAATAGCAGGAGTGAGCAAGGGCGTGAGGGGCACAGTCAGCAAACACGTTCCCATCCCAGCTAGTGCAGCAGTGCAATGGAGGGTAGAAAACAACGACATCAAGCAGCTAGCAGTGCAAAATGTCTGTGCAACCTTGACCAACGGAACAATGAATGATGTTTTTAAACATCATACAACACTAATGCTAACTTTACAGCTCTAATGAAAGAACTCATCTTTTTAGGTTTTCCGTTTGTTTGAAATTGCTTATCTGAACTATTGAATTATACAGAGGGAAACTGTAAAGATGGCATGTTCTATCTATCCATACAGGAAACTAAAGAGCACAGGGCTCTTTAAAGGGAATAGTTATTTTCTAGTAGCTACTCTTGGAGGTTAAGGAGATGATTTAGCAGATAGGACGGCTTGCTATGCAAACACAAAGACAGTTCAAATCCCCAGAACCTATGTAAAGCTGGGAGTGACACCTGTAAGCCTGTGCTCCAGCACTGTGAAGGTTAAGAGAGAAGGCCCTGAGAGCCACCCGTCTGTCTACCTGTTTAGTAAGAGAATTGTCTCAAGGGAATCCAGCATAAGGTCAGAGCAGAATACTAGACATCACCCTCTAGTATCCATATGCTCCAGAGACACACATGTGCAGCATAAAAAACATACACACATATAGTCCTACTAACACACATGCATACACCACTGTTCACACCACACACACAAAATCAAAACAACAAAAAAAATAAATAGCTCTTTTTAAAACAGAAGAAACTAGTGATTGAACATTCCAATTTTATATGAAGTAGGATTCTGCCAAGCAACATGACATGGTCTCTGCTATTATTCTAAGGCAACGGTTTTCAAAGTGTGGGTCATGACCCCTGTGGGGACCAAATGACCCTTTCAGAGGGGTCACCTAAGACCCACTGGAAAACACATATAATTACATTGTGATTCATAACAGTAGTAAGATAAAGTAGCAAGGAAAAGTTTTATGGTTGGGGACAGTTTTTAGTGATTCCAGAATAAATAAAATTTCCAAACAGCAAGACTGCTAAACCCAGCAAAACAAAGTACATGCTCTATGTTGCAACATACGTTAATATCTCTGGACCTGAAGCTAGAAACTTCTATTTTTCTTCACTAAGACTGAGATCCTTTTATAATAACCCATTATGTGTGAGACCTTACTTATGAAAGTCAACTATATACCCCAGGCTGAGGAGAGGGACTACATTTGCCTCAACACTACTTCTGCAAGAATACAAAGAAAAAAAGCACAAGCAAAATCACAACCTACCTATTGCTACGCAGTAGGCGCACCAGGGACTTAGAAATAATGCCAGCCTCTGACTTGGGTGAAATGTGCCAGTACAGCTGGGCAACAGCCATAACCACCTGCAAGAACAGAAACAGAGCACAGTGACCATCTAAGCAACGGGGTCCAAACGCATCCTCACTCCACATGTGTTCCCTCGAAACACCTTTACAACTCTTGCGAAGTAGAATGAAATGTTCAAGTCTTTGTAGGGGGTTGAAGTCACTTTCCCCAAAGTACTTCCTACCTTCACAAAGTGCTTATATTTGAGAGCAGAAGGTTAGTGGTGTGAGACAGGACCATTGTGAGTAGAAGGGCCCTAAGGTATGTGTCCTCACAAGATACAGATAAAATGCAATGTCAAGATGAAAGCAGAAAAGTGAGTGATTGTCTGTATGCCAAGAAATGCAAAGATCACCAGCAACTACCTTCCAACGAGGAAAGAGACAGCATCTCCCTGGACCCTCCAGAGGATACAGCCTATTCATACCTGACTTCAGTCTCTGGCTGTCTGGGATGTAAAAACTCCTGTCCTTTTCATACACCTAGATTGTGGCAATTTGTATGACCCGAAACTAACACATCATGGGGGGGGGGGTGCCATAAATGAACTGCCCACAGTGACAATAGTCCTGGGCAAAAAAAAAAAAAAAAAAAAAAAAAATCAAACAACAACAAAAAACCCTTCATGCTGTTCATGATTGAGTGCTGGCTGCTTAGTCACACAATTCTAAAGAGAAGCAGGTGCGACTTCTAAACCATGCCAGATTGGGTGGGAAGAGGGGTGAGAATAGGAAACGGAGCAGCAACAAGTTGTCTGAAGTCAAGGAAAGCGAATCAAAATGCAGCAACAAGGAGCTTGCAGCACTCTGTCTTTTTAAGATTCACAACTTTAACGCTAGTCTCAGAGCATCTGGGGCCACGGGACTGGAAATGGGCTGTTCTCCAAATAAACCTGTACCGCATTTCTCTCTCATGTGCCTTTACGTTCAGAGTCATGATTCCTCGCCACCGAAAGTATCTAGTTCAGCATGTGGATGCTGAGACTCAGCACCGAAATGGTTCACAAGACAAATGAACACTAATTTAGTTC
Organism: Alexandromys fortis; assembly: GCF_014885135.2. NCBI lineage: Eukaryota > Metazoa > Chordata > Mammalia > Rodentia > Cricetidae > Alexandromys > Alexandromys fortis. The sequence goes on from NW_026067964.1 coordinate 5,674,837, forward strand.
TGTTCAGTACACTGCAAGTTTCAGGCATGCCTGGATAATACACCACACACTAAGGCGCCTAAGCTAAAGACATTCTTTATAAAAGAAAAATCATCTTTAAAAAAACAGTTCATGGGATCCTAATATACTGTTTTTGTAATATTTAAAAAATAGTAAGTTGACTATGGCTTTCATCTGGAACCTGGGAATTCAAGAACAGTAAGATCTCATTTCCTCACTTGTGCTCTTTTTTTTTAAAATATTTATTTATTTGTTATGTATACAATATTCTATATTCTGTGTGTATGCCTGCAGGCCAGAACAGGGCACCAGACCTTATTACAGATGGTTGTGAGCTACCATGTGGTTGCTGGGACTTGAACTCAGGACCTTTGGAAGAACAGGCAATGCTCTTAACCACTGAGCCATCTCTCCAGCCCCTCACTTGTGCTCTTAAAGTGTAAAACATCCACACCCATATGCGAGGATGTGAACTGTATTTTCTCTAAGTCAAGACGCAGCTTTCACTTGGTATGTCATCTTTTGAATATATTAGTCAAGCCACTCCCAAATCTAAAAGAACTAAATGACCTCCCTTTGCCTCATGATCTATAAAAACAGTAGCTTAAATTTTCTTCAATACTACACATGAAATCTGAAAATCAAGTTGTAAAAAGCCACTGGGGAAACTCTCACAACTCCAAAGTCCAGACTGGCTGAAAGAACTCAAGCCCCAGGCCTTCCACCTGCTCATAATTAAAGCATCCCATACTGCACACTCCTCTTGACCATCCCATAGTCTTCTGCTTCTGCCTCCAATACAGTCACTACCCTGATCCATCAAGCTTTCTAAAACGAGTTCCCAAAATTCACTTTCAAACATAAGAACAAGTGTGTGTTTCTTTCTTTTGTTTTTGTTGTTTGTTTTTTGAGATGTTTCTCTGTGTAGCCTTGGCTGTCCTGGAACTCGCTATGTAGACCAGCCTGGCCTTGAGCTCACAGAGATCTGCTTCCCTTGTGCTGGGATTAAAGGTGTGTGCCACCACTGCCCAGCTATATTTCTTTGTTTTGAAACAGGGTCTCACTATGTAGTCTCACCTGGTCTGAAACTCCCTATGTAGTCCAGGTTGGCTTCTAACTCACAGAGATCTACCTGCCTCTACCTTCTGAATTCTGGGACTGAAGAAATGAGCAACTACACCTGATAAGAGTAAGGTTGTTGTTTTTTAATCTTCATAATTCTTCAAAAGTCAGGCTTCATTTAAATCTACTTACACAAGGCAAGGTAACATAATACACTCAGAACCATGGCAGCCTATGGCACACTAGCAAATGAGCAGGGACCCCACATATGCACAGAAACAACCATGTACCCTGGGATTCAATACCTGGCATTGTCAGCAAACGTCTAAATCATAAAACCAACTCCCAAGACAAAATGAAGCTAACAGTGAGTCCATGATACTTTCCGTGAGTAGCAGCTATTAGGGAGATGAGGCACACTAAACACAAGCATGCGTTTGACCGTATTAGTGACTTCATGCCTTACTGTGATGAGGAACACTAAGCACAAGAATGTGTTTAGCTGTATCAGTGAATTCATGCCTTACTATGACTGAGCTTTTGAATGATGACTTGGAATTACATTACTAGTAGTACCATAGAAACTTCTGCTAATTGCTAAGTATACAAACTTCTAAAGGCTAAATTCTCAAAGGAGTACAGAAAAAAGTAGTAAGTTCCTTATATTTGAAGATTTACTAAATGAAGAAAATAATTCATTATTTTCTTAATTAAAACAAATCTAGCTTTACATGTTTCAAAACAATGAAGGTTAAAAACAATTTACAATACAGATTCGGGTCTCAAAGTTTCAATCCCACACATTTCTAGCTACCCATCACACGTGTCTGTTGTATGAATGTTCCAGTCACACGCTCAGTACTGACTGTACATACTTTCAATCAATGTTTGGTCTTTACATCTGTGAAACAGGTCTTTCCTAGTTTCAACATACCGCTGCATTCCTGCTCTGAAGCAAAGGCTTTGTGTTTCGAATCAAGAGCCTATGGTCTGGATCCATAGTATATGGCCTCTTTTTGTCTCTCTTTTCCTTCTCTTCATCCTCAGAGTCATAGAAATTCTTTTCGTTGTCTTCTAGACCATCGTCCTGTGAAGAAAACAAATCCAACCCCAAGATTAGGTGAGACTGTGAACAGCCAAGACATTACACAGCCAAAGAAACTATTCCTTTGAAAACATCTGCAGTAATAGGCTGGGGAGACGCTCAATCCACAAAGTGCCTGTCTTGTAGGCTAAGGGCCTGAGTTCAGTCCCCAGTATCCATATATGCAAATAATCAAGGGTGAAGACTCAGTTTCTATGGCTGGACTATAAGCACTCACTTAAAACCTTAAATCAAAATTAATCAAACATATTTAAACTCTACCTGAAAATAACACATAATAAAAATGCTTTTTTAAACTGTAACTACAGAAAACTACAGCTGGCAATAAAATCCTAAAATGCTCATAAATATTTCTTTTAATAAGCAATTATTTGTTCTGTTTCTTCTTCATTATTAATATATTTTATTAGAGTTTGATTATATTACTTTAATGAAAAATATATTTTAATACATTTTTTACTTATAAAACATTTAGGATTGTGGTAGTAATCTTAATTAAAAAATTTCAAAGGAGTAATTTTTCATTACTATTTTCCCACACAAGCATCAAAGATGTTATAGAGCTATTTAAATTTTTTCTAGAAACTCTTACTTATTAATTCTTACAATTTCCTAAAATAGAAGGGAGAACTTGAAATAACATTTATATGTGGCCCAGAGAAGTCAACAAGTTAAAACATCTCTACTTTAAAGTTTTAATAGGGACAATAAGATTTTAAAAAGAAAGAAAACAGCTGCCTGTAGCTGAAACAACTGACTCCACTTATTAACGACATATTTCCCTCAAAATCCTATTACATGTTTACAAAATTTCAGTTTGGTTCTTTCTTTTATGGTCTTCTTTCAGCAAGAGACTTCCTATGTATCTCAGACTGACCAAAATCTGGCAGTCCAGCTTCAGGTCCTAAGAACTACGGTTACAGATTTACACCTGGCTGCATGTATCTGTACCAACTACTGCTCTCTATGGAATCCAAACTGTGGAAGAGAGGCCAAGAGAAATGAAAAGGTCGACATCACAAAGCTCAGTACATGACTACGAGGCAGGAACTAATGCCCAACAGGTTTAAACTGGGATTGGCTGTGGATATGTCTTTTGAGACTTTTAACTAGAGAACAGACAGTGGCACAAACTGGATGTCAAATACATATGGCCAGCACAGGTGTACAGAGACAGGGCCAGCACGGTGTAGAGACAGGGCCAGCACGGTGTACAGAGACAGGGCCAGCACGGTATAGAGACAGGGCCAGCACGGTGTAGAGACAGGGCCAGCACGGTGTACAGAGACAGGGCCAGCACGGGTGTACAGAGACGGGGCCAGCACGGGTGTATGGAGACAGGGCCAGCACGGTGTACAGAGACAGGGCCAGCATGGGTGTATGGAGACGGGGCCAGCACGGGTGTATGGAGACAGGGCCAGCACGGGTGTACGGAGACAGGGCCAGCGCGGGTATACAGAGTCAGAGTCAGCACGGGTGTACGGAGACAGGGCCAGCGCGGGTATAAGGAGTCATGGCCAGCACGGGTGTACGGAGACAGGGCCAGCGCGGGTGTATGGAGACAGGGCCAGCACGGGTGTATGGAGACAGGGCCAGCGCGGGTGTATGGAGACAGGGCCAGCACGGGTGTATGGAGACAGGGCCAGCGCGGGTGTATGGAGACAGGGCCAGCGCGGGTATACAGTCAGAGTCAGCACGGTGTATGGAGACGGGCCAGCACGGGTGTACGGAGACAGGGCCAGCGCGGGTATACAGAGTCAGAGTCAGCACGGTGTATGGAGACGGGCCAGCATGGGTGTACGGAGACAGGCCAATGTCAGTGCTGCCGCATTACGAACCTTTCCCTGTTGTCACTGTTTGCTGTAACGCTTGACAGAAGATGTGTATTATAAAACTTCTATGGAGATTAAGTTCACTTAGTGAAGCTTATCCAAGGGCTCAGTCTCCAGCACAAATCAGCACTGAGAAGCAGAGACTCTGTATGCAGAGCTCTGAAGAGCGGGTGCTTCTTGTGTACAGTACCCAGTGTAGCATGCATCTGCTGCAGCAGCCTGCACTGGGCAGACCATAAAATAAACACAGTTCCTATGCTTAAGAAATTAAGGCGTAAAACAATTTTTATAGAAACGTCAGATTTAATCTTTATGTCACTTTTATATAAGGGCAATGATTTTGGCAATCAATTACAGAGTTAATTAAATTTGTCAATCTTTAAGAAAAATTCAACTTGACTGACAATACTTTGAGACACCGCTGACCCATCAAGTGGGGAAAGATTCGTGCTATCTTAAAAATAATAAATAACATACTTAACTAAGTAAGTGGAGGTTCAAAGTTGTTACACCTCTGACATCACTGAATAGTTGAAAGACAGTCGTTCTTTATTAAAAGTTATATGAGTGGAATGAATCTTACTTTTCCATATCCAGGGGCAGAAAAGCTACTTAAACAAGCAAGGGAAACAAGCTATATTAAGAAAGATAAGTGGTCTGTCTGCTTAAGAGTAAAAACAAATGAGTTTGAAAGACCTTGAAATGAACTTTATAAAAAGAAATTGCCAAATGTTCTAGTTAGGATATTACCCTTTTAAAAACATAAAAAAAAAAAACAATTCTAACACACCTCCACTCATACTGAAAGGCACGTGTCATAAATGTTCTATTTTTAGTAGAACTGCTTGCTTTCCAGAGCTTCCTCTACAATATGGAATACACTTGTGAGCTGAAGAGTGAAATCAGCTCCAGTGTATGCATCTGTTAATGGAGCACTAAGCAGAACGGCTTCTCCCATACACCTAGGAGAGCTGTGATGGAAGCCCTCAGTATTACCCCACACACAAAACCTGTATCAGAGTACACTGTGCATATTAATGTAGTCCTCTTTGTATGCTGGTTTCTCAGTCTATAGATAAAAGGGGTAACAAAGAAAAGGAAACTAAGCTATACGTTTCAGGGTCAAGAGGCAAGGAAAGAAAAGCACAGTTTACAGGTGCTTACCCCAAAGACATTCAACACACATTCAATTATTGGGCTACAGAGATGGCTCAATAGGTAAACACTTATGGTTCAACCTTGTGGGCCTGAGTCTGGATCCCCACAGCCCACAGAGGCTGGAAATGGTAAAGCACACCAGCAACACCAGCACTGGTGGAACAGACAAGAGATCCAGGGTTCACTGGACCACTTGTCCAGCCACAACAGCACACGTCAGGCACAGGGAAAGATTCCGCCTTTTAAAAGGCTATGGTGGGACTCTAGGGATGGCACAGATGTTAACAGCAGAAACTGCTCTTAAAGAGGAACCAGGTTTGCTTCCCAGCACCCAAATGGTAGTTCACAACTGTCTCCAGCTCTATTTCCAAGAGATCCAATTCCTCTTCTGGCCCCTGATGGCATTGTACAAGTATAGTATCCATACGTACGTACACGTACACACACACACACACACACACACGTGAAATGCTCATACACATAAAAATAAATTTTTATAATGTGGTAGTTTGAAAGAAAATAGCCAAACAGCTAGCAAAGGAAATGGCGGCAGTTAGGCTTTGATGGAGGAAGAGTGCCACTATGGGGGTGACCTTTGAGTCCATATGCTCAAGCTATGCTCAATGTCACAGTTCACTTCCTACTGCCTGTGGATCAAGATGTAGAACTCTCAGCCTCAGCTCCTTCTCCAACACCATGTCTGCCTGCATGCTGCTATGGACCACCATGATGATAATGGACTAAACCTCTGAAACTGTGAGCCACCGCAATTAATGTTTTCCTTTATAAGAGTCGCCGTGATCATGGTGTCTCTTCACAGCAACAGAAACCCTAACTAGATGTATAACTGAAAAGGTAATTAATGAAAAAAAAACATTCTAACATCAAATTTTTGCCTCCACATGTACCCCATGAGAGAGTACACTTGCACACACATGTGTACTCATGCAAAAATATTTAAAAGATTCAATCAATATACTACACATGTTTCTGTTAAAGGAGCTTAACTTTTATTCAATTGTGATTTGAACGAGAATGGCCCCCACAGTCTTATATATTTAAAAGTTAGGTCCTTAGTTGGTGTAACTGTTGTGGGAAGGATTTGGAGACACGGCCTTCTTACAAGTCACTGGGGGTGAGTTTTGACATTTCATAAACCCATACCATTCAGTGTGCCTCTCTCTGCATCATGCCTGTGGATCGGATGTAAACTCTCAGTTACTGCTCCAGTGCCGGCCTGCCTGCTGCCTTGCTCCCTGGCATGATGGTTATGGACTCACCCTCCAAGCAAACCCTCAATTAATGCTTCCTTTTACAAGTTGCCTTGGTGTTTCTTCACAGCAACAGAAAAGGAGGAAGGGACCATACAGGAAGCAAGGGAGGGAGAGGGTAAGAAACCCTCAGAAATAGACACAGAGAAATTTATTTTAAATCTTCTCATCTCATTTGAAAAATGGGAACCAATTTGTATTAAGAAAAGCTTTGTGGATTGTATAAAGTATTTTAAACACAGAGGAGACGCAGATATAATGGTATGATGGAGAATTACATAGGAACTGTGGAGTGCTGCAGGATAGAACAGGACCAAAAACTCCATGAGCAGAGGAACTGGGGAGCTGGATGATGCACACGGGGCACTAAATAGATTCTTGCACATGGATTTATGTGTTTAAATTCTTCTGTAACTTAAAATGGTGAGTCTAACTTCTTGCCTACCTAACTGGAGTATCCAAGACAGTGTGGTGCAGACAGATCCATGGAGCAGAACAGGAGGCCCACAAACACACTCAGAGGGACACAGCGCCACTGTCATAAAACTGACAATAATGCAAGGAAAATAAGTCTTTTCCAAAATTGGGTATCATCATATGAAAAATAAATGAATGTGAACACAGGCCTAAAACTCGACAAAAATTAACTTGATAATGGACTACGCACCAGAACGTAAAACACAATCTATAAGCTGCGAGAGGTTAACATAAAAGAAAACACAGATCAACTTAGGTACTTAGGTATGGCAACTTTTAGTTACAAAACCAAAGAATTGAATTGTGGGAAAAGAGTCCAAAAGCTCTATTTTTTGCACTTTGAAGTATTCTCAGTACTCATTAGGAATTTTACTGAGGTCTACAGAGTAGACCTACACTCTATAAACTACAAGCAAGAAGCAGAAACAAGACTTCATGGAGGAAAGAGAGCAGAAACAGGGTCCCTTGCGTTATTCCCTCTTTCAATAATGGACCCAGGGCTCAAGAAAAAAAAAAAAAAACTAGACTGAACTAAAAACCTATGCTTCACTAAGATGAAGTCAAGAGACTTAGAAGACAAGCCTCAGATAGGGAAGGCCCTTACTCAAACTATGCCAAGAATTGTTCAACCTTGACAACAAGAAGACAAGTGGCCCAGTCTTTAATATAGTTAAAAGCCTAGCAAGCCCCATCCTTTCCCACATCTTTGTGTGTGTGTGTGTGTGTCTCTCTCTCACACACACACACACCTATCAACCCCCTCCAGAGACCATCCACAAATCAAGGGAGCAAAGAATGCAAGAGTCAAAGGATGAGAAGGAACGACATGAAGAGCTGTCTTCTATGACATGTTGTGAAGATACCTGCAAAAGACCATTGACATTGCATCACGGAGATGAGCTCATGGGTCCCCATGTCCCTCTGAGAAAATACAGGCAGTTATATGTCAGGTAGGGACAGTCAAATTCCTTGGGGGTGTAGTCTCTGGTAATTTGCCTTTATTAGAGTAAATAATCTCATACTCATGTTCATGCAGCAGACCTGATGAAACACAGTAGGCACACAACAAAACACATAAAAGTGCATGCAGCACTTTGGGAAGAAGAAAGGGTTCAGTTATTGGGGGGGGGGTGTAAAGGGAAATATGATCAGAGTATATTATACGTGTATTAAATTGTGAAAATCATTTTTTAGAGTAAAGATGGCAAACAACCAAATAAAAAGATGGTCAATATGGTATGGCATTAAGGAATAGCCACATCAAAAAAGATATGACCTGTCAGAGCCCAGAGGATTATTTCCTGCAGTGGAACATGCACATGACAAATACAATGATGTTAACCCCACAGCTTTTGCTGATAATCATGTGTTAATGTAGGCTTCCAAACTTAAAGGTACAGATACACATGTGAGAGCTAAGGGCATACAGAGAAATCCCATCACTTCCAACTCATTTGACTGTGAACCAATGATGACTCGTTTTGTACAATCTAAGCTTTAAAAATGAAAACAAAAACAGCGAGTTTGAATATCTTAACTGTAGAATGTGAAAATAGGACCTCTCTACTCAACCATTCCAAAGCCAATGGCTAATGAAAACAAACAAACAAAAAAATCAGTATAGCTTCACTTTGCTCCACTCACTTCAGAAGACACACATATGACACTGAATGTTTCTTGAAGGCAAAACCACAAATAATGTTTTACTTTGGGAGAGGTATAGTCATCGTACCCCTGGTACACTGTAGGAAGGACACCATGAAGTGGGAAACCAGACTTACACAATAATACTGTGTACAGACCTTCTACCTGGAGCTCCAAACACAGTGCTCACAGACTCTGAGGACAATCTTTGCTTTGCACGGAGATTAAGGTGAGAGGCAGACAGACACTTCATCTGAGTTTGGTAAGAAATAAATACAAACTATCATCTTTTTGTCAGTTTACACAAGCAACAAAGAGAAAAAGTTAGCAATAGCTGAAACCACAAACAATATTTTATGTCTAAAATCTGATGACAGAAAAATATTTTTGAGAAATATACTTGCCTAATGTGAACAATGACGGGGCCGTGTGAAACAAACGGTATTATGAGCCACAAGTCTCTTGATACAGTAAAGTGCAAGCAGAAATATACCTTTTAATCCTCAAAACTCACGAGTCTGGAGGTGAAGCATGGATTTATCACCTTTCACAGGCAGAAAATAAAGAAGCACAGGACATACACTGCCCAGAGTCTCACGAGTTCAAAGCAAGGGCTGACCTGAACTCAGGAACTGCTCTTCTCTGTCCTATCGCCCCTCCCCTTTACTACTTGGCGCCTGTGACCACCAGCCTTCTGAATTCCACAACAACCTTAGGACTTACACCAAAATCACACAATCCTTGCAGCACGATGAGGCTTTAGACTGTACCTTAAGGCTGAAACCTGACTCCTGCAGGGGAGCATCCAGGACAGACCCATGTAAACTGAGACACTGCACTGGTCACCCCCAGTTATTATCTCAAATCAGCACAGCATTTGGGGCCTGAAGAAGCCTTCTTCCTGGTTAGCAGAGAGCCACCTCATGCAGGGTAAGTGCATCCCACACAATATAAACATGAGGAAGCAATCTCTGGCACAGCTGCTTACAAGGGCACTAAGTCCCTCCAAAGCAATGGTTCTCAACCTATGGACCATGATCCCTTTGGTACCAAACGACCCTTTCAAAGGGATCACCTATCAGATATCCTGCATATCAGATATTTACATTATGATTCATAAAAGTAGCAAAATTACAGTTATGAAGTAGCAATGAAATAATCTTATGCTTGGGGTCAGCACAACATGAGGAACTGAATTAAACAGCTGCAGTATCAGGAAGGCTGAGAATCACTGCTCTAAAGGTACCCTTACAGCTTTACCTAAATCTAATAACCTCTAAAAGGCTCCTTCCAAATACCACTACATAGAGGGTTACAGTTTCACTGGGGGTTCTGGGGAGGCACAAACAGTCCATCACATTTCTGTATTTATGGCACACCTCTCTGACATTAGGTGAGATACCTCTAATAAGAGCAGAGAGAGTACGTGGTTAGCAGGACCCTAACTACTCAGATAATCAGCTATTTATTCACTACAGAAAACATATGGACAAGAACAAGCACAGTAGGAACACCTTTTAAGTTTTTTTCTGAAGAAGAAGGAAATTTCACCCCTAGAATTCAATATGCCGCACAGGTGTGCACACGGGTGTGAGACACCACCCCCACGAGAGAACTGCTCTGCTGTTGCTCTGCATGCTTCACACCACAGTCCAGTAGCCATTCTACCCCACAGGTGGACGTGTGGGTTTGAGGACCACTGAACACTGAATCTCCTCAATACATCACGATTATGGAAACACCTGTGCACAGAAACTTTGTGTTGAGCAACTATGGAACTCAGTGTTCAATCGCCCACAACACTGCTCATTTCCGTGTTTAGCTGTATGCTCAGCTTACTATACAAGAAGCACACTTCCAGAACGCATCCCTTTCCAGTCTTTGTTTCTACGAATGGGATGGAAGACCTGCAGAGAGCACTCTTCAATTCCCCTAAAATAAAATGTGCACATGGCCATGCTGATCAGGGCAAAAAGTCCCGATGCCTGAAAAAGAGGGATTGCGATTATCCTAGATCCACTAATGGGAATAAAAAAGCTACATTTGGCTGAAGTAAATACATTTTAGAACAGTACTCAATCACAAAGCAGGAAATTTTAAACCACCCTAAGTAGAAGTGATAGTGACTTCTCACATATTCCCTCGCTCCTCATCCTAACCCCTGGGACAAAGGTTACACTACAGGCAGGGAAGCAAACGTGCCTGGGATTGAAATAGATAAGTTTAATTCTTCTTAGGGTGTTAAAAACAAACGGACTAAAGCAAAGCTTTTATAATATGTTGAGAAATTCTAGAATGAGAGCGATAAATCAGCAAAGCCCACCCACTTGAGACAGGGTCTCACCATATAGCCCAATAAGGCCTGGGACTTATTATGTAGAGAAAGCTGGCTTTAAACTCAGAGATCTATCTGCCTGGCTGACCTTCCAAGTGCCAGGATTAAAGGCTAAACCTCCACACCTGGCTCTGAAGCTTCTTCTTAATCAACAGGGAATTCCGATACTTAGAACAAGACATGTGTACATACACTTGTGTTCGGAATTAAGAGTAGGGAACCAGGGCTCTGGGAAACTCGCATTTCAATTATTTAGAAAGAGAAAATGGAATTTTAAAGATCTATATAAACACATTAAATTTTATTAAGGATTATTTAGTCTCTATCAATACCCAAATATCTATATCTAATTTAAAGGAAGCATTAGAACCATTAGACAAAGTTGTATGAGAAAGTTATTTAAAGATAACAACAACTGAGGTTGGAGAGATAGTTCAGTGGTTAAGAGCACTGAATGATCTTCCAAGACTGGGAAAGACTTTTAGCACTCACAGGGAGGCTCACAACAGTCTGTTATTCCAGTTCCAGTGGATCTGACTCTCTTCTGTCAAACACAGGCACCAGGTACACACATGGTACACAGACATATATGCTGGCATAACACCCAAACTCATAAAAAGTAAAAAATTAATTAATAATAATAAAAGATAATATGACTATTGCTGTGTGTTCTGGTGTGTACCTGTAATCCCAGCACTCATGAAGCTGAGACAGGAAGAGTCCAAGTTCAATGACAGCCTGGACTACAAAGTTAAGACCGTGTCTCAAAACAGACAGACAAAAAGAAGAGGAGAAAATAACAGAAGGGAACACTAGCAGAAGGTATTGTTAGGATGCCTCTGGAGAGGAACTAACGGTGAAATAGGGGCGCCACATACAACAGAAAGGCAAGGCCAGCAATTCAACACCTAGAGAAAAGAAACCAAGGAAACACAGAAAGACCTGTGGCCCTAGTGGCCCACAGGCAAAGGTTACAGCTTGTGCTCCCAAGACCCAGGATCCAAGCATCAGCAAGCCAACTTTCTGATTACCAGGACAGAAAGCCTACGTGTGTATAAAGGCATTTGTGGCATTAACACATAGACAATTATTAAAATCCTGTGTGACTTTTCCATGAATCTGTATCACAAAAGTAAAGAAAGTAACCCTCAATGGCAAAGATACATATAGGAAGTGCTTGGGGACACTGTGACCCACTGTCTACACTTACTTTGACATGTATCAAGAAATTTAGGTGAGCCAGGCAGTGGTGGCGCACGCCTTTAATCCCAGCACACAGGAGGCGGAGGCAGGTGGATCTCTGTGAGTTTGAGGCCAGCCTGATCTACAAGAGCTAGTTCCAGGACAGAGAAACCCGTCTCAAAAAACCAAAACAATAAATAAGTAAATGAATGAATGAATTAATAAATAAATAAATAAATAAACAAACAAACAAAAGCTACTCACTGATTTCCTTCTGCAAGCCATATATTCAGCTTGTTATTTAACAGAGATAACCTAGAATTACCAAAGGGAAAAAATTTCAAGTTACCGAGCATGGCCCTGAGCCTGTCCCAGAATCCATTCAAAAGTTTGTTTTGTTCTTTACCTCATTTTATCACATATCTCTATCTAGGACAGACCTGGGAGTTCCCTAATCAGCCATGTTTGCTAATGTCAAGTTCCGTTTAAAATTTTTTACATAAAAAGTTGGGGTAAATATGGACTTCCATCTCTGACAGCCAGAATTTATATTACAGTATAGACATCAAAAAGGAAATTAAATAAGCTTATGTTTCTAATAAGCAGCATAAAGCACTAAAGGCACAGAATTTAAGGAAACACCAAAGGATGAAAAGTGGGGGGGGGGGGGGCAGCTCAGTGACATGTCTCAGCAGGTCCTGTGAACTGCCCTCATGAGCTCACTTCCCAGATTCCAATCTGAGAGACTCACAACCACCCAGAGTCCTAGCTCTGAAATACACACCACCTCTGGCTGCCAAAAGCCCCGGCACCCACAAGCTCACACCCCAACACAGACACATACATACACATAATTAAAAAGAAAATCAAATCTTTTTCCCAAAGAAGAGGAGGGCACTTGTTCCCCAGAACATTAGACTCAGAAAACTTATTTCATATACTACTAATGGCTTCAAGCACTTATGAAGGTCACTGTGAACTGCTGTTTTTAATGTGAACGTTTTCATAACAAATTTTATAAAATGGAATGACCCAGCAACTTAGACAAAAACAGGTAAGTACTACAGATTAAGAACTTCCAACCTACAGTGCAACTTTTTCTCCACAGACCAGATACCTACTTAAGATATCAAAATACACTGCATTGTAGAGTTGGAGAGAGGCCCAGTGGTTAGAGCACTCGCTGCTCTTGCAGAAAGAGGACTCCAGCTCATGACTGGCATTCCTGGGGATCTGATGCCCTATTCAGGCCTCCGCAGGCACCAGGTTCATTTATAGTATACATACATACACACAAGCCAAACACACATGCATGCATGCACACGCACAAAATAAAAGTAAATAAATCTTTAGAGGACACTGTATCATAATCAAAATAAACCATTTAAATATTTGGGATATCCTTGATATCCAGAAAATTTTTCTCAGAACACTTTTAGTTTTTACTTAATCTAATATCATTCTGTGTGTAATGTGTGTGTATATGTATTAAAAGCCAAAATTTAAATATTATTTCAAAACTACAATCTTCTCAAAATTTTAGTAGAACTGGATCTATAAATGAAAATAATTCCTGTCTGGACCAAACAGTTTTATTCAGTATCAGCTTACAGGTAATGCGAGAACAGGGCTTAGCTTCCTTGGTTTTTTGTTTGCTTGTGCTTTTATTTCATTTTATTTTTAAATAACTCGTAAAAGAAGATTTGTTTGATCTGAAGAGAAACTAGAGTATTAAATCACTCTTAAACATTCACTTTGTTTTATATTTATTTTCAAAATAAATAAATTTATTTTCAAATCCATTATTTTTATAAATGCAATTTTATGTAAGAGATTTACATGCTCTTCCCTAACAGGCCTCAATGACAAAGAAAATACTTAAATAATGTCATATCCTTGAAAATTATACAAACTTGACCTAGAATAGAAAACCAGCCGACACAGACTGCAAAAGAGTAAGGTAAATTTAAGAAAATAAAAATGCAAATATGCATTTTAGTAGTCTCTTGAATTTATTAACCTAAAAGGTTTAATTTCCATTTTCCTGCATCAGCTTTATTTATAAAATGTCGTGCCCTATAAATATGCTGTTATTTTCTATAGTCAAGCACTCTCTTAACAAATCTTCTCATTAATATGTAAATTTAAAGTCAATCGGTCTTCTCTCTGACAGCCCCATGAATTCCTAGTACACTGTATAATCGGCTTTGACTTGGCATCCACTATTTATCATCAAAGATGTCAGTTAGAAAAATTATGGAAAATGCACTGCAATTGATATGACTGCAATCTACTTTGTCAACACTTAATTGTTCCTCAAATCGTACATTTACATATAAACAGCCTAAATACTGATCTATAATGATGCAAATAAACTAAATTAAAAATCTCTTCTGCCCCGAGGAAGCTTATCTGTATATGATGTGTTCATTTGAAAACTGACTGACAAAAGTATGCCCATCAGCTCATCTCAAACACTATTTCTAATAATTTTCAATTCCTAAAAGCTAATATTTTACTACCCTTCAAGAATATTAACATAAACAGAGGGCTTTGGAAATAGCTCTGTGAGTAACAGCACTTGTACAAATATGAAGGCCTGAGTCTGAATCCTCCACACCCATGTAAAAAGCCTTATGTCCTCACTGGGTGCCAGCCTCTCTCCAGGTGCAGCGAGAGATCGGATCTCAGTGAAACAGGTGGTGTTGAACAGTGGTTTTTCTGGCCTACACATCCACCATGTGTATGCACACATTACAGTTAAAGGAAAACAGTATTTTTTCTCCTTTGGAAAGCATATTTAATTACAGATATCATCAAATTGAGCACCAGAGACTAGGGTCTCTGAGTTTAACTTTGACAGGAAACAACAAACAGGAAACACAAGCCACATTCAAGTCAATAGGTAATGTAATATAAAAGAATGACAGTCCTGAATATCGCATAACTGTTTCTAGATTTACCTTTTCTAAACAGCATGCTTAGCTGAACTGCTAAAACCTGTGTGCCTCAGTATCTTTATCTGTAAGTAGATATGAAAATTCTGACTGCCCAAATAGTGGTTTGAATGAGAATGGCCCATATGTTTGAAATCTTGGTCCCCAGTTGGTAGCACCATTTGGGAACGATTAGGAGGTGTGCCCTTGTTGGAGGAGGTGTGTCAATGGGGGTGGGCTCTGAGGTTACAAAAAGCCCAGGCCATTCACAGTTACTCTCTGCCTCCTGCCTGTGTCTCAAGATGTAAACTCTCAGTTACCGTTCCAGCACCAAGCCTGCCTGTTGCCATGCCGCCTGCTATGACGGTCATGAAGTCTAATCTTGGGAAACCATTAGCCCAAAATGAACTTTCTTCTCTAAGTTTGGTCAGGGTCTGTCTACTCCCTAATACCAACTTCTGCTTAGTTACTATCTCTTGAGGTGGTCGGACACCACGACCACAAAAACCACAAGAAAGTACAGCAAATGATTAGAGTACTATTCTTCACATTGTCTCTTAATACGAAAGGGAAACCAAAATCTCTGAAATAACTTCTAAAGTTGATATGTTAATTTGGTGACACTTTTTTCTTAAAACTAAAATGCCCTTGATTTATGGAACAGTTGTATTTGCACAGCATTTATGGGAGTGATTACGGCCTAGGGATGAAAGTGAACGAAGTACTCAAACAAAGCATTCTTTCTCCACGATTCCAAGAAGGCCAGTCACTACTTACTATGCATTTGAAGTAGTTAGTGCTCTACTGTGTTACTCTACTCTATTATAACCTTAGTTATTATATAAAAAATAAAAACTAACTATAAAAACATTTAAAACACTGGGCGGAGGTGGCGCAGGCTTTTAATCCCAGCACTCAGGAGGCAGAGGCAGGTGGATCTCTGTGAGTTCGAGGCCAGTCTGATCTACAAAGCAAGTTCCAGGACAGGCTGCAAAGCTACAGAGAAACCCTGTCTCGGAAAACCATGAATGAATGAATGAATGAATGAATGAATGAAGCATTTAAAACAGTTTCTGAAATGGAAAGCAGATCCAGAGCTGCAAATGTCTCAGTTTCTTTCAACAGTGACTAAATTGTCTTTATGGGTGTTTGTTTTACAACGCACTTTCATTTTAATTATGTGTGTGGGTATATGTCTGCGTGTGGATAAAGGCACATGAGTACAGGTGCCTGAACTTGGAGCTGGAATTCTGGGCAGTTATGAGCCATCAAACACACTAGAAATGGGTCCTCTTAACCACTCAGCCACTGAGCCATTAGTCTAGCAACTTTTTTTTTTTTTTTTTTTTTTTTGGTTTTTCGAGACAGGGTTTCTCTGTAGCTTTGGAGCCTGTCCTGGAACTCCCTTTGTAGACCAGGCTGGCCTTGAGCCCACAGAGATTGGCCTGCCTCTGCCTCCCGAGTGCTGGGATTAAAGGCGTGCACCACCAATGCCCAGCAGTCTAGCAACTTTTAAACTATATGAAAATCGTACAGAAGTACAAATACCTGAGCTTCTCACTCAATGTATCTGCAGCAGTCAGCACCAAGACAGATGCACGCAGGTTAGAGAAAGGAGTGCGGTATGGACATGACTCAAGTCTTGACACATTCAAAGAGCAGTTTTGCACAGAGCCGCATCATGACTGCTACTACAGAAGAAAGCAAGAACTGACTACATCTTTTTCTCCCAAAGGTTATTTGCAGACTATTAAGAAAACACAAGGTGCAACCCTAATATTCTGGCATGCTGGGCTAAACAAGACATGCAACTAGAACTTAAGAAAAGAGTCATTTTTCCATGGATCGAGGTATATTGACAACATCTTACATTAATAAGTAAAGTTAGATTTTTATCCATAGTAAAATTGCAACTCCTAGCATAACTGAAATTAAATAGCTACCAACAGGGTCAACAAGAGGTTAACATGAAAAAACCAAAAACATTATTTTTATATTTTACACTACACTAAATGTACTTCTGTAACTTAAAAAAAAAAAAAGAACTATCATTTAAACTAACGGAAATTTACAACTCTGTCTAAATGATTTCCTTACCTTCTTTCCTTTAAGGCAGAGCATTATGTCTCAAAGGAAATCAAAGCAAGCTGCACCAAGAAAGAAAACACCTTTTCTGTCAAACCCTCAGTTCCAACATCCTAGTCCTCCCACAGCCACACTCCGCTCATGTGTACAGCGTCCACCCACAGCACACCCACCCACAGCACACCCACCCACACTGCATCCAGCACACTCCACCCACCCACCCACACTTCATCCAGCATACTCCATCTACCCACACTGCATCCAGCACACTCTGCCCAGCACATCTGAAAAGCCCTGTATCAGTCTGGAAATCATAGGGTCTACGATGACGCCATGGTCAGATGGATGAGTGACAAAGAAACAATCAACAAAGTCCAATTCTAGTACGTTGGGATGGTAACAAGATTACCTTCTCACAGGAACTAATGTTCATGGAACTAACATGCAAAACACCCCCCACACACAGACACAAAATGCAGCCCCTTCCAAGTATGTAACAACAGCAGAAATACACATGTAATTATAGAACTTAACTTATCTTTGCTTTTGTATATGGTTTTACTAAATTCATATAAAAAAGATGAAATAAAACTCCAAGAGTGAAAGACGAACTACAAAACTCTAGTTTTAATACTTAGTTACAGATTTTTAGAAGATTCATGTATACTTAGCTACAGTTCCTATCTGCTAACAAGACAGAAGGTCATTTGTACAGAAGTGCTGGGGTGAATAATATGAAAACAGCAGTTAAAAACTCCAACATGAACTCTCTGCTTATGCCCAATCAACTCCCTGACAGGGGCTGGTTGAACAAACAGACACACAACTGCTGACACTGGCATCCAGTGGCCATGGGATTGTCATCATGACACGCTGCTTCATTTAGTGAAACAGTCTTTCAAACTGGACTCTGGTCAATAATAAATCAAATTAATTTCATAAGATAGAAATGTATACTAGTAGCAAAATTTTGTTGATCTGAGTCATATATAGCATAAGTTACTTTTTAAAAATATATTGTAAAAATGCAACAACTTTACTTACAATAAAGTTAAAGGGCTTCACAAAGAGACCTTGTCTCAAAAAATATGTAAAACTTCAAGCATAAAAAGGGCTAGGAGGATACAGTTAAGTGGTAGACTCATTTTCCGCCTGTGCAAGTCCAAGGTTCAATATACAATGTTCCCCAAAGCAATCAGAACGAAAGAGAAGACCAAACAGACATGTAGCATTCAAGGAGATAAAAACATAAAAATTTTTTAAATATCTTTAATAGTAAAAAGAAAGTCAATGTAAAAAAATTTATAAAATGTTTTATAAAAATCTATTATGAGAATATTCCCACATTTATGGAATTTCACTAACATTTTTCTCTCACATTAATATTATTTTTAGTTTAAAAAAGCAAGATGTTCTAAATGCTGCACAGTTAGTTGGGTAGCACTCACAAGTGACTTTTCAAGTTTGTAATATTGGGGCTGGAGAGATGGCTTATGGATTAAGATTGCCTGCTGCTGCTATTCTAGAGGAGCTGAGTCTGGTTCCCTGCACCTAAACAGGGTGTCTCACCTGTAACTTAATTCTAGGGAATCCACAACCTCTTCTGATCTACTCAATGATGCCCCACACACACATGCACACACTCACATTGTGAAGACACATACACACACATTTGTGCACATACACATGCAAACATACAAGTACATTGTAAAAACACACATGCATGTGCCACATACACACACATATATATGTACACACTCATGAACATGCATGCACATACACGAACACATAAGCAGATGTGAACACACATGTATACACACATACACAGAAATATAAAAAATACTGCATTAAAAATAAAATGTCAAGCCGAGCAGTGGTGGCACACACCTTTAACCCCAGCACTCGGGAGGCAGGTAGATCTCTGTAAGTTTGAGGCCAGCCTGGTCTACAAGAGCTAGTTCTAGAACAGGCTCCAAAGATACAAGGGCTCTTGAAACCCTTCCTCAAAAAACACAAAACGAAACAAACAAACAAACAAACAAAAAAAAAAGCAAGCAAGCAAGCAAACAAAAATAAAATGTTAAAAGATAACTTTGCGCTCAGAATGTCCTTATACAAGTTTAAAATTTTGCATATGATTCTGCAAAGAAACAGTGAGTGAGCTCTATTACAAACTATATAATACAATTAAAAATCCTAAGTCTCCTTGTAAAGAATAAAATAAATGTCTAATATTAATCTGCTAAAGAAACTAAGTTAATTTCATAGAATATTGAAGTACTGATTTCAAACACTTTAAGTAAAAGTGAACATAGACATGCTTTAGAAGTATAAAACTGGAGGAAAGAAGTGTAAACGTTCAACAGTATTTTATGTATAAAGTCTAGAAATCAGCCACCCAAGGTGTAAACTCATGGTACAGAGTCACATTACTTACTTTAGCAAACTGGTACATAAGAGAAATGGGACTAAAATGTGTAAAATCAACTACAAATAATAAACAAGCCCTGAACTTGGAAACGCCACATGAACCTTGAACAGGTACCTTTTGCCAGGTATCACACGAAAGGTATTACACAGTGCACCTTTATTTGGGAGTCAGCTGTGTCAAAGCAACTGACAACCACGGATCTCGGTTCCTTCACTGCTCTTCCCTGGCTGCACAGTCTGCAAAGTTAGCCTGCTCCCTTAGTACACACCATAGGCAGGAGGCCAGTCAGCACTCACCTCTCTCCAAGGACTGACGAACTGTGTCCGAGCGTATCGAGTTAGCATGTGGATTATGACAACCTGCCCCCACTCCTCAACATCTACCAGTAGGTTACAAAGCTTGCGGTAATTCCTGTGGATCAGATCGATTCTATCCGGGCACACTTCTTCAAAAGCCATCACCACACTGCCAGCTACCAGCTGAGAAGAAAGAAAGAGTGACTCATTGAAATACACACAGTCCAGCCAAGATCCTACTGGGGTACTGCACTAGCACAGTCATGTTAGGACAGTGTGAAAGCTTTAGTCATTAGCTTAAACCGAGTAATAAAAGAAGTACCATTTTCTTGAATAATACTCTTAAGACCTGTAATTAGTATGGAAAACGAAATCTTCTTCTGAAGAGAGATAAATTCAGTTTGTTTTACTTTTATCGGGTTAAATTCTAATAATTGCTTGTAAATGTGTTTAATATTAGTAATTCAGTTTTGGGATTTTGTTTGTTTGCTTTATTGTTGTTGTTGTTGTTGTTTGGTTTTTGGAGAGAGGGTTTCTCTGTATAACAGCTCTGGTTGTCCTGGAACCTGCTTTGTAGAGCAGGCTGGCCTCAAACTCACAGAGATCCGTCTGCCTCTCCCTCCCAAGTGCTGGGATTAAAGATGTGTGCCACCACCACCCAAACTTAAATTGTAAAGATGCTTTCTTAGCTTGTAGCAACATTCAGAAAGAGATTCGAGACAATAACAAAGATCCCACTGTCAGTTTAAAGTGAAAATAGCAGTGATTCAGCATTTACATTAAAAAGTACACAAAGAACTTAGTGTTCAATGCAAAAACACCTCCAAATCTCACACATTTTAGTCCATTTGTTTTACCAATATAGTTTATTTTCAAAGACAACACAGTGACTGGAATGCTAGTATATCATGCATAAAAATCAGAATAACATAGTACCAAAAGGGGGCAGCTTCCCCCAGGCCAATTAATGAAATCACAAATGGAGACTTCTGAATAGTTGTGCTCTTACAAATCTTGGGTGAAACTAAGGTTCCTTCAGTATAAAGGTACAAGGCAAGCAAAATATTTAATATACAGATTCTTCTAAATGTATACCATATATACATACAGTTAGCCAACAGTGTAATACGATTTTGAAAAAAATGAATTAATATATTCTTCTAAACACTAGGGATTTTCCTTTTAGCATCTAAAATTTCCCCAATGACTAAAAATAAACAATTAAATAGAAATATAACTTATTGAAATGGTTCTTTTTGAGAAATATTAGCTACAATGATATTCATATTTCAAGTGTTTGTCCCTCTACTTGGTTACCATTTACTTTATTAATATGCAACCAACAACACAATTGAAAGAAAACAGCTCAGAATATAGACTTGCTATTATGCTAAACAAGTTGCAAGTCCTGCGGGGATTTTCTGAATTACCAATCAGTATAAACGTGAAGCCGCATTTATTGACTCCAGCCCAACCCATGTACTGGTGCCTGCTGGTCCCAGCATGTATTCACCTCAGTCGAAAAAGCAAAGAATTGATTATTTGTGTGAGCTAAATAAAAATGTATTATACATCTAGTTTCCTATTTGCTATTGATATGGAAAGCAAGTTAAATGCATGTTTTCAATGCCACATTCTGATATGTACTGCATCAATTACTCTTCAAATATATTCACAGCAACTTACAACCTGTGATTATGAGATTAAAATTAACAAATTAAAACTATCTTAAATTAACCAAGTTTAGAACATCAACTATGGAATAAATTACTATATATGAGTTATAAACATGTATATATATTTTATATACAAATCCACAATTACTATCATTATATGTAATAACTGCTATAATAGTAAACTACAAAAAGGAGGTATTTCTTAGACTAATCTATGAACCTAAACTCATTTTCATTTTTTAAATGCTATATAAAATCAAGGGTTTTTTTAATTATTAAGTATTTTATTTCAAGTGATTAGACATCAAACAATGAGATGGAAAATCAGCTGCTGCAGGACATTAAATTTATCACGCCACAACAGCAAGCATGTAACTGTCCTAAACACCCAAGGAATCCCAGGAAGGAAGGAAAGTCATCATTTAGGTACAAATAAGGCCCGAGGAAACACTAAAGATAGAAAGGATGTGAAAAGAGCATCATCACAAAATACCGCTGGTCGTTCCAATCACTTCATTGTGTTGTTTGTTTGTTTTAAACAATCTGAGATTTTGATAAACACCAGCAGAAGAATTGATCATTTAGGTCTATTAAATGTTCAATATCCATAAAACATTCAGAATTAAAATAAAATGGTCTAATCAGATTTCAAAACCAAAAATATTGGTTTCCAAAAAACAATCAGTTAATTTCCATCTCACTGTGTCAATAGCAGCTCTTCACACAGTGGGAATAAATCAACCCAACAAAACCGCAATGAGCTCATCAAATCCAAACACAGCTTTCCATTTATGTATTTTTTATATTAAAGCAATAAACGTGGTTCATTTATCTCCCCTTGGTTGCCACGTTTTTCTGTGCTGTTGCTATGAACTTCAGCCATTAGCTGTGCTCCAAGGTAAACTACATGAGCCATCAACAAAAGTGACATCCCATCTATGGAGTTCATATTTTCTCTAGATTATCTATGCTAGTTGACAAGCTGGTAATGAAAAAAATCACACTAAGCAAATGGTTCCTCTAATAACAATAAATTTTCTATAAAATTATGAAGGGTACAAAACGTTTCCTTGCATCTATTTTGTCATGAATTCTAATTAACGTTACAAAAATCTGAGTGCTGGGTCATCACAAGAAGTGCATCACAGTTTGATTGATAAGATGGTATAAGTTAGCCAATGCTGCCAAGATTTTCTTCCCTTAAATTAATGGCCATCCAACCTGCTCTAATCATACAGCCCAAATGATATTCCCCTTCTTATTTCAATTTTCTTGAGGCATGGAAAACAGGAAAGATCAGTCATTTGTCTTCTAATAGCTGGATAATAGATCTATCACAATAAAACATCTGCACAAACTCGGGGGTGGGCTTTTCTCTTTTCCCCAGAACAGCGAGGCTTTTACCAGCATTGAATCAATAACTTAGAAAATGCTATCTTACTCCTATAATTTAGCTATGAACTATCAACCTATTCATTCAAAAGTAATCTACAGCTAAAATTAAGAAAACTTTGAGTCATCAAAAATACATAAACAACTCATCTTTTCAGAAAACATTAATATAATTTATCTTCCTGAGAAATTTAGTCTCCATTAATACAATTTCTTTGAAATTAACTTGAAACAAACAAACAAACAAAAAACACAAGAAATAAGTAGTACCATGCCTCTGAGGCATTCTAAATATCTGGTTCCATGTTTTTAATGCTTAACAAATATGAATTTCTACATTTCAAAGAAAAATAAACAAGTGTTCTAGCTTTAAGAATGCATTTATAATGGAACATTTAGAAAGGTTTATGGTAAAGTATATTGTGCTAAACACACAAGGCAGATAAAAGTGGTGTAAATCCAGAAAGATATAACAAAAATTACACTAACAAATACTGTAACCACTGATGGGAATGACAAAAATACAGGAAAAATATTCCACTCTAATTCCACCTACTGCACGTGTAAGCTTTCTAAGTCTCTTTATAAACACAAAGACACCCTCAAACAATAGTTACCTAAATGACACTACCATGCTTGACCGGCTGTTACCATCATCGTGTGCCTGAATCCAAAGTAATTTCTTTTTAGGGAAAAACTGCACACTTGTCTTGTTGAGCCATATGCTTCTCACACACTAAAAGACCTTAGAGATCTCAATTTTAAAAAACCCTCCCTAGGCTAAGAAAAGCAACAGACGGTACCTCCCCAAATCAACAGAGCTTAAATAAACAAGTTTAAATATACTGACATCTTTCACAAACCAAACTTTCAGAAACATAAAAACCATAATTATAATGGTCCCCATTCTGTGCCAGTGAATAAATTCCTCAAAATGTGAAAATAATTAGATCAGCTCATTTGATTAGAAGAATTTTAAATTCATGTAATTTGTGATTCTTTATTAATTTTTTAAAAATATATTCTTTCACAATGCATACATATATACTGTGCTCTGAGAAAATACTCCCCATTGTCCTCTTATCCCACAAACCCCTTCTCCCCAACAAATCCCACACATCTTATTGACAAGTTTTTTGGGGGGTGTCTATGATTCTGCATTTTTAGTGTTGATGTTAACATTGTAAGTATGGGGAGAACGTACCTGCCTTCGCTCAATGGGTATTACACAGAGCCAATACAACAAGTTAATGAAAGTAGACATAAGAATATATAAAATATATGGATAGATAGACTGCACGTTTATAAGATATAATAGATATATATCTTTATATATCTATATAGATACACAGAGACAGATATATGTAAAGATATAAGAATATATTTTTAATATTTCCACAGTAGAATATAATCACACAAAAGAAAAATAATCAATGAACATTCTTAAAAGACTACTTAATACTTAAATACTGGTTAGACAAGTTAATGGTACCTAGAAAAAGCTGAATTCAAACCCTTTAATCTAAATCCTAAAAAAAAAGAAGAAGAAGAAAAAGAAGAAGTATCAGGCTGAAGATTTAGTCCACTCAGTAAGATGCTTGCCTTGTAAGCAGAGGGGCCTGGATTCACTTGCCAAAACTGTCATAAACACCCAGCCATGCACAGTGGCGCATGACTAATTCCAGGGGTGGGAAGAACAGTCATGTGCAGTGGCACATGTCTGCAATCCCAGGGTGGGAAGGTAGAGACAGGAGGATCCCTTGGGGTACTTGGTGAGCTCAGGACAACAAGAGATCTTGTCTCTAAAACCAAAGTGGAAAAGAAAGCCCGGCTGTTAAAATAATGTCCCAAACCCCAGATAGGTCTCCCTGGAAACAGTGACTACGGAGAAAAAAAGACCCCCTTCCCCCAATAGTATCAGATAGCAAACTACTATCACTAATAATATAATAAATAATGTAAGAACTAACCATTAAATACTACTAAAAATTTGTATTAAATGGTTTTCCCTTATTTTGAAAATAAATAATCAGGACCAAAAGTGGGCACTCGAATCTACAAGAAATGATGTCCATTACACTCCTTGGAGTCATCTTCTTCTCAGTCAGAATAATTTTAACACCTTGTGCTGAAGAGACAGGAGGAGATTTTGTATATAATAGCTATTTAAAGTCAAAACAACTTCATGAATTAGAAGCTATAAACCCGACAAAAACATAATGGAACATAAACCAAATTTGATTCTAATACCTAAAACTGTAGCTCAGACCCATGAGAGTCAGATCCAGCCTAGCTATTGTGGGAGAGGGGAGGAAGAGGATCAGAAGTGCAAGACAGGGGGGTTGCAGCAAGTTCAAGCCTAGCCTGATCTACAGAGCAAGTCTGGGGCCAGCCAAGGAACCAAGGACCTTGTTTCAATGAAACAACAGAGCACAACAAAAGGCTAGGGGGACACAACAGATACCCTATCTAGAGAGATGTGTGAACTTATGGGAGTTTCCCACAGCAGAGCCTCCAAATCCCTTCCCCGCCTGCCCCGTTTTGTTTTGTTATCCTGATGCAGCTGTCAGAGAACTGAAGTGGGCCAAGCTGACCTTGAACCCACAGAGATTCATCTGCCTCAACCTCCCTAGTGTTAGTATTAAAGGCATGAGCCACTGTACCCAGGTACCTTCAAATTTCTTTAAATTTTTCATGGAGCAGAAATAATGGTAAACTACATGCAAATTCAGGGAACTTCATCTAAATCTCACAATTCTCCATAGTATTTAGCAAATGTCCTATTGATAAAAGAAAAGTACATTTAAAACTACAATTAAGTTCTCTGAATATTGATAACAGGCTTTATATCCGGATCCCTGAAGCAAACAACATGCCTGTCAAACAGCAGACAAAACACATGATTTTTCTCAGTTAACATAATGAGTTTGTCTCTATTTGATCCCTCCTATATATCAACTATGCATAGAAAAATAGAATGAAGATTTCTAATACATTCTGTACTGAAGAAGTTTGGATGGCTTAGGAGTGGAATCCAATGACTCATGTAGAACTCTGGCAGCATAGTGATAACATCAAGGTAAGCAATGAAGAAATAAGAGACATGAAGGATTTACTAAAACACGCGTGTAGTGCAAACAAGCAGGAAAGGGAGAATGAAAAGTCACAAGACTGAAAACAAAAGGCAGCTAAAACTCAATTAACTCAATTAACCTCACACTAAGTATAAGTAAATAAATTATTCCAATCAGAAGGCAGTTATGGTCAGATTTAATTAAAAGTCAAAAGGCATCTATATATGCTACCTAGACAAGGCAACTAGATAGGAAAATACAATTTAGATGGGCGGTGGTGGCGTATGCCTTTATTCCTAGTACTTGGGAGGCAGAAGCAGGTGGATCTCGGAGTTGGAGGCCATCCCAGACTACAGATCAAGTTCCAGGATAGCCAGGGCTAAACTCAGAGAAACCCTGTCTCAAAAAATCAAAAATATATAACTTAAATGTGAAAGTTTGGAAAATGAAAGTGTAAGAACAATCATAAATTAGACTAACTATATAAAACAACAGACATTAGTGATAAAAACAACTTATAAACAATAAGATAAAGTATAAAATATGTATCAACATCAGAGCTCCTGAGTACACAAAGCAAACACTGATAGAACTGAAGAGAAATTCCAATACCCTGCTTTTCAACAGGAACAGCAAGAATAGGCCTGCAAATGGCTCAGTGGGAAAAGCCTACCACTAAGATCATGACCAGAGGTCTGACCCAGAACCCACATGAGGGAAAGAGGGAACCAGATCTGACTGCCACCCACACTCTACACACTCTACAGCAGGTGCGCCCACACACATACGTACATACATAAGCACACATACAAGATAAATAAGTACAATTAAAATAATAAAGGAGCCATACTGAATGGCAATATCCCATGTTCTCTAGCATGACATATGATCACTTCCTAAGTAGTTTGAGTTGTGAGCAGTGGGGACAGAAGTCCTAAGGCATCAGCAGTTTAATGCCTCCAGCCACCCATTCACACCCCATAGGTTACCTCTATTCCTAAGTGCTATGGGACAATGGATTTGTACTTTGTAAAGATTTGTCACTTGTATTTTAATAAAATGCTGACTGGCCAGTAGCCAGGCAGGAAGTAGAGGCGGGATGACCAGGCAGGAAGTAGAGGCAGGTGATGAGAACAGGAGAATTCTGGGAAGAGGAAAGACTCAGTCTTCAGTTGTCATCTAGACACTTAGAATGCCTCACTGATAAAGGTACCAAGCCATGTGGCTAACAGAGACAAGAATTATGGGTTAATGAAGGATGTAAGAGTTAATAAGAAGCCTGAGCTAATAGCCAACCACTTTACGATTAATGTAGACCTCTGTGTGGTCTTTGGGACTGAATGGCTGCAGGAAAAGGAGGGACAGACATCTCAGTCAACACCTAAGTCTTGTTATCTGCCAATGCATACATAAATTGAGCATGGAAAAGGGATACATGTGGATATACACAGTCTCAAAAGACTATGTATTTCAGTTAGAATAATAACTGTTAGAAACAAAGAAAAATTGAGCCTTGTTCAACTATAAAATTTTTTTAGGGGAGAAATATTTGAGAACTGCTTTAATATTTTAGAAAATGTGCAGAAGCTGGGCATCCTAGAGCATGTCTGTAACCTCAGTGCAGAGAAGGTGTGGTCAAACTGCCATGAAGTAGAGGCCAATCTGGTAGACACAGTAAGTTCTAGGTTGGCCTAGCCCATGTATGAGACCCTCTCTTAAAAATCAGCCGCCAACAAACTAATAGCAAAAACAAAAGAAAAAAGAACGTTTGTAATACCAAAGCGTCCTCTCTCTGCTGTTCAATAGATCTTTAGTACTTGGTTTGTTTGGGGTTGGGATTTTTGTTGTCGTTGAGACAGGATCTCACACTTTGGTCCTAGGTAAGTTAGAATTCACTATGTACAGCAGGCTGGCTTCAAACTCACAAAGATCACCTGCCTCTCTCTCTGTCCCAACTGTTTGAATTAAAGGGGTGTGCTAATATGCTCAACTATAATACTGTAGACGTGAACATCTACCATAAATCATAGTAAAATAAAACACAATTCAGCGACATCAAAAGCTAATACTCACAGTGCTCTTGTCTTTCAGAAGCTTCTCGATGACTTCAATTAACATTTCCTTCTGCTCTGGATCAAGACTAAAATGTCAAAAGAAATAAATAAATAAGTCATGTGCATTTATTGCCCTTCATTCTAACATTCCATGACACTTATCACTTCAAGACTGCTGAGGCTGGCCGGGGGTGGGAGTGCACACACCTTTAATCCCAGCACACAAGAGACAGAGGCAGGTGGATCTCTGAGTTTGAGGCCAGCCTCATCTATAGAATGAGTTCCAGGACACCCAGGACTATACAGAGAAACCCTGTCTCAAAACACCAAAACAAAACACAGAGAGAGAGAGAGAGAGAGAGAGAGAGAGAGAGAGAGAGAGAAAAGAGAGAGAGAGGAATGCTGAGATGTTCTAAGAGAACAGTGAGGTTTCCAGACACAGACATCTTAGTAAGATGGGGTGGGTTTTCTTTTTCTTTTTTTTTTAATTTATTTATTTCTTTATTAATTAATTAAAGATTTCTGTCTCTTCCCCACTGCCGCCTCCCCTTTCCCTTCCCCTCCCCCATCAGCCCAAAGATCAATCAGGGTTCCCTGCCCTGTGGGAAGGGTGGGTTTTCTAATCAATGAGTTACCTTTCCCCTCTAAGGTGCTCATGTTAAATAAACCAGGTGTTAATGACTTCCAAAGCCAGCTGCAGAACTCTAAGGAAGTGGCTGAAAGTATCTGATTGGAAATTCCTTTTTTATCTCAAGGAGGAAAAGTAAGACAGTAAGTGGTTTTTTAAACTATAGTTGTGTAACTGCCAAAAACAAAGAGCACTGTTAGAGGTATTCTAAATTACCTTAGCCTGCTAACAGACAGGGATTATGAGGCTGCCACCTAAGCCCAAGGGCAAGCGGGGCCAGACTATGTGAAACATCTGACAGAGACGAGAAGCAGCAGTGCTAAGGACCCTCACAGCAGGGGACAGAGAGTGGACAGTGAGCTGCTGCCTGGCCACTAGGTGCACTTTGAAACCATTACTGCGACTTTACATTTCTTTTAAAAAGTTTTATTGTGTGCATTTATGAAAGGGGGAGGAAGTTTCCATGTGTCATAACGTGCATGTGGCAAATGCGGTTTATTTCCACCTTAAAAATATGAATGCTATTCACTCTGCTGATTTCATGCATGTAACTTGTTTGACACAACACTGAGAGCCCACCAGAAACAAAAGTGGTAGCTTGTAGAGAGATAAAAGAAAACAGCAACACATTATGATACATAACTTGTACTAGACAGTATTTTTTCCAAAGAGATCATAATATTTGTTAAAGCTGTCAATAGCATATAATTTAAAATCATTCAATGGGGAAGAGAGATGGCTCAGCAGGTAAGAACCCTGGGTCCCAAGCTCAATTTTCAGCACCCACATAGCTGTTCACAACTGTAACTCTAGTGCCAGGGGATCCAATGCCCTCTTCTGGCCTCCATGGGTACTATATGCACATGGAACACAGAGATATATGTAGGCAAAACACCCAGACACATAAAAGTTAAAAAAAAAAAAAAGTTAGATACTATATAGCAAGACCCTGGCTCAAAACAAAAACACTACAAAAAAAAGTATGTAATAAAATAGCTCTGGGCAAGAATCACACTCCACAGAGTGAGCAGCAGAAACAAAGGTGGAAATAAAACAAAGAGAGTTGTAAGCAAACACATAAAATTCTACTCTGTAGCAAACAAGGGGATTTCTCTCCTCCCCCGCCCCTGCATGCCATGTATGTGAGTGTGTGGCTGTATGCACCTGCACATACATATTCTTAGGCCAGGAGAGGACGCTGGTGTCTTCTTCAATGGTTCTATGCCTTACTACCTTAAGACAAGGTGTCTCACTGAACCATCCGCTGCTCACCACTGCTCAGGCTGGCTCCCAGCACCTCCTATCTCTGCTCTCTGGAGCCGCACGACGCTGGCTACATTTATAGGCACCTGCAGACATAGCTATGTAAACCTTGGGTGCTGGAGTCTGTACTCAGGCACTGGAGCTTCATACTCACTAGTCATCTCCCAGCGCTCCATTATCTGACGACACACACATACATGTGCATGTAGAAGACACATTATACAAATGAGAATTCAAACTCTGATTAAAGTTATGAAACCTGAAGTAAAGAGAGGCCTTAATAAGCTCAGAAGAAAAAGTTCTCATAGGATTTCTATAAGCAACACAAAAATCAACAATTATTTGTAGGGAAAAAACACACACAGCCAAATTCATTTACTTAGAAAAACAGGCCTTTAGTTCACAACAGTCTGTATAATACCATGTATGCCTACTGTAATCAACAAAGTATATACCTGTACAACTTCTGTATAGCATGGGCTGCATTCTTCCTGACATACGGTGACAGGTCAGCCGAAGCCTCCTTAATAGCCAGCATCATGATAGGCACAATAATTGGTACTCTAATACTTGACAGAACTCTCAAGGCACTTGCACGGATTAGTTGATTCGGGTCCTAAAACAGAGTGAAAATACTCATCAAATTTTCAAGTTCATTCTTTCCAGAGCATCTGCATGATACAGTTAGCAGGTGTTACAGCGCCAATCCACACAGCAGAAGAGCCTTTGAAAACAGACATCGTTGTCAGGAAACAGCGAGAAAAGGAAGGGGAATGTGTCTTTTCTGTAGTGGTTTATTAAAGTGTGGTACAATACTAGCTGACTACCACTACACATACTAGACTTTAATCTTCCATTGTAAAGCCATCACAACTTTAAATGTGTTCTTTAAAACTGTCCCACTGTCTTATCGCTACACTTTCAACCACCAGTAGGTACAGCAATAAGCAGTCCTCCTATACACGACAATGATCTGTGGCAAGATTCCACGTGGGTATAGAGATCATTTTCCAAGGCCACTGAGTCTGCGCTCTGGGAGGCCCCTTAACTCCTCCAAGCCACAGCTAGGCAGGTAGCAGATTATTGTCCCGTTTCTTTGAAGGACACTCCTCCAACTGTGCAGATGCCTTGTCGCTCCTGCTTACCTTCAGAGCTCGCTGGAAAGTGCTAATGGACAGGAGCGCCAGGTCCTGCTGTTCCTCAGCATATCGGACGAGGTAAACATACACCAACTTCTTGATCTATTTGGAGGGAAAAAAAGTCATTCACTCCCACCGGGATGAAAATTCAAAACTCAATATTTTATAAACCAAAATCCATTCTCAATTTTCCTCAAATAAGTAACTGAATCTGGTCACAGCTTAGCCTGTAAAAGTAGATGCTATTTTGTATGATAATGAAAGCAAGCGGAAAAAGTCTGTGAAGCAAGTATTTTTTGTAGCAAAATTCTGTCAATGTATCTCTTCCTTTCACATTGAGTTTGTTTAATGTCTCAGAAAAAAAAAATGTATAATATGAAATATCAACTGGCCAAAAAAAGTTGGAAATCAAAGGCCTTCACCATCTGGTACTGAAGCTTACATTTCAACATCTATCAAATAGCACCAACTCCTTTAATGGTAGCAGTCACATTCCAATGTATATTACATGATAGTTTCAGCTTAATAGGATAATATGTGAGAATAATACCAATTTAATGTAATAACAATTCCAAAGAGACGAGACTGGTCAGTGTTCTGGAAAAACCTTTAAAGACAATTTAATGAGGTTTACAGCTCTTCCTTCACCCCATCAGTGGTGGGAGGAGGAGAGAGAAGCGGAGGAGGTGGTGGTGGAGGAGGATCTGGTGGTGATCGAGAAGGATGCAGGGGTAGTGGTGATAACAAGAACCCGGGATCTTGTACATGATAAGCACATACTATTGCCAAGTTACTCTCTCAGTTCCCAGTTCCTCTTGATATAATGTGGTTATAAGTTCCTTCACTATGCTGTTTGTTCCCTCATAAACATACCCTATTGTCTAAACTAAAATAAGGTCTAAGCAGAACAAACTAGGAAAGAACTCTGCTCCTGGTGAAGCCTCCATTAAAACAACCAAGATTAAAACTATCCACATTCCCGAGTGCAGTGCTGGGAAGCCCTGCTGTATCCACTTTCCCAAGGGCAGTGGCGGGAAACCAACTGTCTCTGCTTTCCCAAGGGCAGTGTCGGGAAGCCCTGCTATATCCACATTCCCGAGTGCAGTGCTGGGAAGCCCTGCTATATCCACTTTCCCAAGTGCAGTGTCAGGAAGCCCCACCATATCCACTTTGCTGAGTGCAGTGCTGAGAAGCCTGGCTGTGTCTGCTTTCCCAAGCATAATGCCAGGAGCCCCACTGAATATGAACAGCTATGCTTTTAAGTTTTCCAGTTTCAATCTCTTAAATGAAAAGCAAGGCTGTGCATTCATCTATAGGAAAGTTCAGCACCTGAGACCTGGCTCTTTTTTTTTTTTTGCTTTTTCAAGACAGGGTTTCTCTGTGGCTTCTCTGCAGACCAGGCTGGTCTCGAACTCACAGAGATCCGCCTGCCTCTGCCTCCCTAGTGCTGGGATTAAAGGCGTGCGCCACCACCGCCCGGCGAGACCTGGCTCTTAATAGCATCTTGTTGAGGTAATCTCTGATGTTAATTCTATGACCCAACCTGCTTAGCCACCTTCACAACATCATAAACAAGTAAAAACTTGGGGAGCACACTTTCTATACCCTCAGAAATAGTGAATATAGAAAAAACAAATTTATATTAACCTACTCATATAACAATGTTACAGATGAAACTAATAACAAAAATATAATAATCTCAGCCCAGAGTCCTATGGCTATGTCACTATTTAGTCTGTAAGCAGGTGCAAAAGGTCCATTTAAGAGACAAACTCCGCCCATTCCCACTTGCATCCACTCCCTTCTTGTGAAGAGGCTCTCTCTCTTCCTTTCCTCCCTCTGCCTTCCGTTCCCCCACTCCCTTTTTCTCAATAAAACTCCCCGCCATAAGCTCTGTCCCATGGCACATTTGTCTCTCGCCAGCTGTGGGCCTCTCATCTCCTTTCTCCCACAGAATCGTAACAGTGTTCCCCAAGTAAAGGTTTTGTTAGTACCCTTCCCCAGGACACCTGAAAACCTAGTAAAATTACACAATCCAAGAATAAACTTCTCATAAAATATTTGCTTTTTTGCACTTTGAGATTGGATCTCACTATAGTCTAAACTAGCCAGGAACTCATGATCCTTGTGACCACCTTGGTGCTGGGACTATGGAGATCTATACTCAGATCTCTTATCCTTTAAGGCAGGAAAGAAAAAAAACATTTTTTTATTTATAGATGAACGTTCTAAATCATCTAAGTTTTAATAAATCATGGGCCCAAATTCACACACTATGTCCAACATATAGTTTTGCTAAGAAGGATCCTACCCTGGATGCTTCTGTTCACAAGCCAACAGGAGATGCTACCCTAGGACATCAGAGTGTGTTGTTCCAGGATCCCTGTCAATACTCTATGACCTCAGCATGCCTCCTTCTACCATCCCCACTGATACTCTATGATATCAGCGTACCTCCTTCCAGGATCGCCACTGATACTCAATGATGTCAGCGTGCCTCGTTCTAGGATCCCCACTGATACTCAATGATGTCAGTGTGCCTCCTTCCAGGATCCCCACTGATACTCTATGATGTCAGCGTGCCTCCTTCGACCATCCCCACTGATACTCTATGATGTCAGCATGCCTCTTTCCAGGATCCCCACTGATACTCTATGATGTCAGCGTACCTCCTTCCAGGATCCCCACTGATACTCAATGATGTCAGCGTGCCTCATTCTAGGATCCCCACTGATACTCTATGATGTCAGTGTGCCTCATTCTAGGATCCCCAGTGATACTCTATGATGTCAGCATGCCTCATTCTAGGATCCCCACTGATACTCTATGATGTCAGTGTGCCTCGTTCTATGATCCCCACTGATACTCTATGATGTCAGTGTGCCTCATTCTAGGATCCCCACTGATACTCTATGATGTCAGTGTGTCTTGTTTTAGGATCCCCACTGATACTCTATGGCCTCAGTGTGTCTCGTTCTAGGATCCCCAGTGATACTCTATGATGTCAGCGTGCCTCCTTCCAGGATTGCCGTCATTATAACATTAGGGTGCCTCATTTCAGGATCCCCACACCACCTCTATTAGCTTTCAGGTTAAATTCCCAATCAGACTCCATATGATTTCTTTTGGTCAAATAGGTGCTTCTCAAAGTTCAGAATTTGCACAATTTAAAAATAAAGACACATATGCAATACTGTTCCATTAAATGATCTCAAGCAAAAAAAAAAAATTTTTTTTACATAAGATACAAACCATAGGTTCCAAAACCAAGCAAAACCAGTTTAGGGAGAAAACAAAACCAGGTGAGAGTGGTCATTTTAAAAGTAAAATAAGCCAAAATATGCAAACCATAACTAACATTTTTGATTCAAAATAATATTTTAAGTTCTTGGTGTTATAGTTTTTATGCAATGATTGATAGATATTTATTGGAAAACAGATGACCAGAACTCCCCAACCAGAGTTTTAAGTTCCTTAGGATACAGCACTTCTGGATGGCAGACAGGTTGGCAGGTTAATAGCAAGTTCATGTCTCCATCAGAAAGTCCTCAAATCACCTTGGGATGAACTTTGTACTGCCGGGGCTCATCAGATTTCCAAAAACAGCTCAGCAGCCACCAGATGACTCACATCCCAATTCAACATCACAGGACCGACAGAAATTAGGGCTTTCCAAACAGGTTACTACATCTAGGATCCAATGTTCCCAACAGCTGTTAAGTAACTGAACAGCAATGTCTAAAAGCCACCAATACACTATTAGGAACCACAGATATTAGGGCGATTATGTAACTTGTTTTATTTGTCTGTAGCAATCGCTTAAAATGTTCTTTGTCCCTACTAATTAATTATGTTCAGAGCTGACGCTACACTTCACAGCAAAGTTTTAAAGGAGAAGCATTAAGTCCAGATCTCGCTGGAGTTTATTTGTCAACACCTTTGTTTATTAGGATAGTCAGCTAGCTTTAAAATTGTATTACAGACTCCAAAATGCATCTAAGATTTATAATGGGTACACTGAAACATTCAGAACCACAGCTGGGTAGCAGGCTTCCCTATAATTACTCAGTATTGGAGAAGGATTTCTGCAACTGTTATAGCAAAAAGCATAACAATATTAAATCACAGAAGGTTGCAAAACACTAAATTTGTTCCAGTTCTGTTATAAGAATCAATCAATATTGACCACAAGAGGCCTATGCACTGCCAGGCTGCAGGTGTGCATAGAAAGCCTACTTTTCCTGAGACCATTCTGTGGGCAGAAATGGGAGTAGTTAAAGGTCCGTGACTACGCCACTCTGCGATCAGTTACTTTCATTCAATGTTACAACACTCCTTGCTGTAAAGCTAATCATAGCAGAGCCCCAGCAGCCTGGAGGAACACAGGCAGATCTGTTTGATTAGCTTATCGATATCACTATAGCAAACTTCATGAGCTATTGACTGCAGCTTTGATTATTTTGTACTATAAGCACTGACTGCTTACTAGGTCACTTTTGATATTATTTGACATCTAATGCCAGGTGATGTACTATGCAGCTCACCTGTGTATCAAATGCAGCATATACTTATAAAAATAAAATTTCTCACTTGGCAGCAAGGAAATATCAATCCTCTCAGCACAAATTTCTAAGACGTCGCTAACAGTTTTTCCTTAAGAATAGAAGATGAAGTATGTTTCATAAAAAAAAAATCACAAGGTTTTAAAGAACAAAAGGTATTAAAAAACAAGCAGCCCAGGGCTGCACAGAGGAATCAGAGGTTAAGAGCACTTGCTGCTCTTGCAGAAGACATGGATTCAATTTCCAGCAACCACATGGTAGCTTACAACCATCTGCAACTCCAGTTCCAGAGGATCCAGCACCTTCTTCTGGCTGTCGTAGGCATTGCACAGGCATGGCACAAAGACATGCACATAAAATAAAATTAAGTCTTTAAAAGGAAAAGCTTAAAAGTAGTATCTTTTAAAATTTTATTGATTTTTATTGAGCTCTGCATTTTTCTCTGCTCCCCTCCCTGCCTCTCCCCTCCCTTTCAACCCTCTCCCAAGGTCCCCATGCTCCCAATTTACTCAGGAGATCTTGTCTTTTCTACTTCCCATGTAGATTAGATCTATGTAAGGCTTTCTTAGTGCTGTCATTGTTGTCTACGTTCTCTGGGATTGTGACTTATAGGCTGTTTTTCTTTGCTTTATGCTTAAAAACTACTTGTGAGTGAGTACCGGGCGGTGGTGGCGCACGCCTTTAATCCCAGCACTTGGGAGGCAGAGGCAGGCGGATCTCTGTGAGTTCGAGACCAGCCTGGTCTACAAGAGCTAGTTCCAGGACAGGCACCAAAGCTA
This sequence comes from Alexandromys fortis, assembly GCF_014885135.2. Lineage (NCBI taxonomy): Eukaryota > Metazoa > Chordata > Mammalia > Rodentia > Cricetidae > Alexandromys > Alexandromys fortis. The sequence goes on from NW_026067964.1 coordinate 5,711,218, forward strand.
CAGAGAAACCCT
>NW_026067964.1:5711801-5746363 GCF_014885135.2 Alexandromys fortis
GGGGGAGGGAAAGGGGAGGCAGCGGTGGGGAAGAGACAGAAATCTAATAAATAAATAAATAAATAAATAAATAAGTGGAGAAGACAGTTGAGAGTCTTTTACCCTCAAGATCTCAGCCAGCTCACCGGGCCCACAGAATGACATGCCCCCCTCGAAGATCGCATGTTTGGGTAAAAAAAAAAAAAAAAAAAGAAACTTCCTTTGTGCTCTACAATGCAGTCAATTTTGTAGAACTTTCCATGAGCTGCTGAGAAGAAAGTATATTCTTTAATGTTTGAGTAGAATGTTATGTAGATGTCTGTTCTGTCATTTGATAAATGCTGTTACTTTACTCTAGTGTTTCTCGGTTTAGTTTTGTCTGCATGACCTGTTTATGTTGCAAATTTGGTATTAAAACTGCCAACTATTATCTGAAAAAAAAATAGTATTTCTGCTAAAACTTTTCTCACAGAAAATCAGTCAACATACCAGAGCCTGAGCGCAAAGGAGCAAAAAGAATAAACAGTAAGGTTTTCCTACTGTAACTACATGCCAAGATAAAACAGCGCTGAATGAGCAAAGATTAATGCAAACTTTCGTTTCTACAATGAGAAGTCTGGAATATCAAGCTCACCAGCTCTACAGACTTGCTCGTTCCTATCCATATCCATAACAACACAAAAGGCCGTCAACACACTGGATACCTCACCAAGCATGTGCTAAGGAGGGGTCAGATACTAAGGTTGGAAAGCAAGCACCAAACACAAAGCATGGCACTCGCTGCCAGGGCAGTGATCTGGGATGGCTCCTTGGCTTTGGATGATGACTGCCGAGCATCGGCTGCATGGCTTTATTAAGTCCTCCACTGTACCTTACAGAGAAATCCAGAGCTAGTCTCACAGAGTTGTTCACCTGTGTGAAGCACTAACAACCTCCCACAGGTGTGCTTTTTATATAGTAGTGATCATCACTGAGACACTATTCCAGATGTGTTTTTATATAGTAGTGATCATCACTGAGAGACACTATTCCAGATGTTTTTATATAGTAGTGATCATCACTGAGAGACACTATTCCAGATGTGCTTTTAATATAGTAGTGATCATCACTGAGAGACACTATTCCAGATGTGTTTTTATATAGTAGTGGTCATCACTGAGAGACACTATTCCAGATGTGCTTTTTATATAGTAGTGATCATCACTGAGAGACACTATTCCAGATGTGCTTTTTATATAGTAGTGATCATCACCGAGAGACACTATTCCAGATGTGCTTTTTATATAGTAGTGATCATCACCGAGAGACACTATTCCAGATGTGCTTTTTATATAGTAGTAATCATCACTGAGAGACACTATTCCAGATGTGCTTTTTATATAGTAGTGATCATTACTGAGAGACACTATTCCTGTAACACTAGGTCCAGCTTCAACTCTGCTGCACAAGTTTTAGAAGTCAAATCTGCTCTGCAGCTGAGTAGCAGCAAGCCTCGGGCTTACACATAAGTGTCATGAATGTATCCGAGGCCAAGGAAGAAACCTGGGAATGCAGTAGCAGGACAGATCAAAATAAAAAATATTACTATACAAAGCCCAACTGCCTTTTGATCATAAAAATGAAATTAAGTGAAAATAAAATTTTCAATGAGTTATCACTTCACACACGCTAAGAGACATGATCTAAGATACAGACGTTTTTAAGTTAAACTGGAGATGTGCTCAGTGGCAACATACTCATCGATTATGCACAAAGCCCTGAGCTCCACTCCAGCACCAAAAAGAATAAAATAAAGAAAATGGGGGTGGAGGAATACAGAGTGAGAGTGAGGGATAGAGAGAGGGGAGGGGAGGGGAGAGGAGGGGAGGGGAGGGAGGAAGGAAGGTCAGGTCAGCAGAGTATGAAGAAGCAGAAGTCACAAGCATTACTGTCTCAACCATAAAATGCTAGCGCAGGAAAGAAATGGCGGGCAGTCGATGCTATCACAGAGTCCTCACATCAGCAGCTGCAGAGGCTAAGGTCTCCATCCATAGACCGACAGTGACGGACCATACGAAACCCTGGACACTAACGCTCAGAGGAGCACTACTCCAAATCATCCAAAAGGAGAAATATTCTAAATGTCCATCATTGATAAAAATGCAATAAGCACGTGCACATACAGTAGAAAGCTGCTCAGTCATAAAAATACATGGTTAGTGTCAGTCAACTAAGAACTACCCACTTTCCATGACTCAGCTCCTGTCTCCACCTTCACTGAAGGTGACATATTTCCACCAGCAAATATGTTCCCTGTGCACATACTCCATACCCCCTTCAAAGTCCACCATGACAGCCTGGTCTGCCACTGTCTGTCTTTCCAGCCCTGCTCAGAAACAGCTATTTTGAGTCCCCCAGTGCCACCCCCACCTGCCACCCTTAAATCTCTTGTGTGAGGTCTATTGTTTGGTGGGATTTTTGTGGCATTCTTTGGCCCCAATCAAGACATTCTTTCACTGCAAAACCCTTCCAGTCAGAATGCTACAACATGGAGAACCCTAAAAACATGCTACATGGAGACAGCCACATTCAGGGCTCTGTTCAGGTCTTTTTAGTCAGGCCCGAGTATAGTCTCAAACAATAACCTCCTACTATTACACCCACAATACACTCCCCCTGAAATACCCACAACAGTATAGTCTCAAACAATAACCTCCTATGATCACATCCACATACACTCCCCCTGAAATACCCACAACAGGCAAATCCACACAGACAGAATTTAGGGGGAGCAGAGAGTGACTGCCAGTCATCACAGGGTTTCTTCTGGAATAAGGAAATGACATGGGATTGTGATAAATTCTATGAACACACTAAAAATCACTCAATTCACAAGGAAACTATGCAGAATGAACCTTGTCACCTTATGGAGTCCACTCAGTGACTGAGCTGGGACTTGAGGCCAGCAGTTAGGACTCTGAAAAATAGTGGTACACTGCTCAGGCCTAAGAGTGAACACAGCAGTACTATGGCATGTGCTGGGGACAGCAGCCATTAGCATCAGGGTCTGTGCCCTCCTGAAGAACAGAGTTGTATTTAAAGTCACCACCAGTGGCCAAGCTAATCTTAGTTCCAGTTTTACTAAATGCAGGCCTCCAAGTGCCCTTCAGGCAACCACACTCCATTACAAGGACAGCGACACACACTGGTGCACCATCTTCGTCAAGCACGTGTTCTGGAAACACAGATTAAGCAAAAGGAACAAAACCTAGACCAATATTGGGAGATTATGTTTCTCTTATTCCTCTAGAGAATATCACTGGCAAGGGTGCTTTAAACATTTAATGCTGTGCTGGTGAGCACTATGTGGAACTGAAATTAGCTAGAATCGCGTTAGAAGAGAGAACCTCAATGAGAAAATGTCCCTACAGATGAGCCTGTAGGCAAGCCTGTGGTGCATTTTCTTGATTGATGTGGGAGGACCCAACTCACTGTGGGTGGTACCATTTCTGAAGCTGGTGCTCCTGGGTGCTGTAGGAAAGCAAACTAAGCAAGCCATGAAAAGCAAGCCAGCAAGCAGCACCTCTCCATGGCCTCTGCATCAGCTCCTGCCTCCAGGTTCCTGCTCTCACTTCCCTCAGTGATGGACTGTGATGTGGAGCTTAAGTTGAAATAAACCCTTTCCTCCCCAAGCTACTTTTGGTTGTGGTGTTTTATCATAGCAGTAGAAACTCTAAGACAAATACCATCATGAAAAGTAGAAATAAATGTAGGGAGTGGGGGAGAGAAGTCATATAATATACAGAAAATAGAATCAAAACCATAAAACAGGAGTCCCTGAAATCACACGACTCCACCTCACAGGGCCTCCTAATTCAGAGTGCCACTGTTATGCGTTATGTGATGTCATCTGTCTGTCACCATACTAGCAAACAAATATCAGTGGTAACTTGTTTTAAATTTTGTATGTCTCAAAGTTGTTGAGACAATTTTCTTAATTTGACAGTTTTTCTGCAGTACAGATAAAGGTGTATGACTTGGACATTAGGCTATGGTGTCAGTCCAGCACCTGGGAAAGTGTCCGGCAGGGTGTTCTCATTTAATAAGCCCACGCAGGTGCATGAAAGCTTAGTCCCTGTCATAACAGTCAGAAAATCTTCAGAGATCTTTGAATTTTGTCTTACACATGGCAAAAAGGGCACAAATTCTCAAAGTCTCGGTAGAAACAACTAGGTCTGTCTCACTGGAGAGATGCTAGTCTAAAATTAAGTCACGAGGGAGTCTTCAGGAATTCGTGTCTTCAGGAAATCGTGAGAGCTCAACCTGGGTGAGTGACTATGACTACAACTTCAATTCTGTTTCTCTCATTTTCCACCAAGAATCCACAGCTAAGTTCAAACCCACCTGTTGCTGTACTTCACCTATATTTAAGATTTCAGGCATTTTACCATAATAAAAAGCCAAAGAATTTAAATATATTGAATTTAAAAGTAGCTTGTGGTTGGCTTACACACAGGAGTAATAAAAACGATAAAAGCAAACAATACCTCGATGTTTTTACTGGCCACGTTCTTCACAACAGCAGGGAAGAGTTCCGATGCATTTTTCCCCTTTGCAATCATCTGAAGGGTTAAAGAGCAGAGTTAGGACAGAAACTTCTAAATTACTAATCTGAAAACCAAAGTAATCCTGGGAAACTCTACACATACTAAATATTTGAAAGATTCTGTTTGTAAGGATCCAGCAGTGAGACAGGAAGCTTAGCTGGCTTTTGGGAACCTGTTCCCCATGCTGGATTACCCTGCCCAGCCATGATGCAGGGGAGCTTGGTCCTGCTTCAACTTGATGTGCCAAGCTTTATTCAAGCCCATGGGAGGCCTGCCCCTTTCTGAGTGCGGTGAGGAGGAGGAATAGATGGGGAAGGGGTAGTACACAGGAGTGGGGTGAGGAGGGAACAGGAGACACTGTGGTTGATATATGTAAAATAAATGAAAAAAATTTACTTAAATAAAATTTAAAAAGAAAACATGGAAAGATATTGTTTTCTTCTCGTCTATACAGTAACCAGGTTCTGTTGCTAATTCTTATCTCAGGTGATGTCACTCTTTGCTTACATCACTCTTTGCTACTCTGACCCTACCTTAGTTCAGCATCACCTCACTGAGAACTTCTACAATAGTCCCCTGCTCCCCGCAATATATACCACAGAGTGCTGAGAGCTGCTGGTAGCGATGGCTTTACCAGAGGCCACTGAGAGTGTACAGCAGATGACAACTGATATACATAAGGTCGACCCACGAGACCAGCATCTATCTGATGGAGAGAATCTCATGAAGCAAGGCTTACAAGACCATACTGTTTATCTCCATAACTTTTCTCATGTGCCCATATTCCTTCCCTAGTAACAGCTATGGGTATTTTAAACACTGCTTGTGTGTTTAACTCATGAAAATATTTCATCTACTGGGCACACATATAGCTGTGGATGGTCAGGGACATGATTTCTGCTTAATTAGTATAATTCTGATGAATAAAAATACTAGGATATTTTTCACTACTAAAATTGACATAGGAAAGTAATTGTATTCTCAGTCACAAAGACAGCTGATTTTGATTAAACCAAACATTCAGGACAAAGTCAAAGCAAACTGGTTGTCCCAAAGACAAATACGCAAGGACAAATTCCCAGGTATTTATTGCTGATTCAAGGTCAGGCATGAAGTAGCTTTGGTAGACATAACTCCCTGCAGTAATGGACTTTCTGCATGCACTTCTAAACTCAAAGTTCAGCCAGCTAACTATCTATTGTTCTAGTTCTGATTTCAGTGTCACCTTCTGTACAGAAACCCTGACCTTTCAGAGCTACATGCCTACTTACTCACCATGCCTGGTCAGTGTGACCCTCCCCTCCAGCCCGGGAGAAAGTGTGATCAGTATGGCTTTGTTTCTTACTGTTTGCTATGTGACCCTGAAAATGTGCTTCATATTTGTTCAGAGCCTTTGCTGTAAAAGAAATGTGTGTGTGTGTGTGTGTGTGTGTGTGTGTGTGTGTGTGCGCGCATGCACTGAAAGGGAAATGTAGCTGAATGTGCAGAGAGAAAACGTGTGGAGAGATGTGGCAAGTGGGTAGAGAGATATAGAAGATGTAGCTGTACAGAAGAGAGCCTGTGTAGGAGATGTGTGGGAAGGAAGAAGTTTATGGCTGTGTGGGGAGATGCGGCTGTGCACTGAAGTGTGACAGTGTGAAGCTGAGTGGAGAGTGTATGGAGAATGTACAGAGAATGTAACTGTGTGAAATAGATGTAACTATGTATACAGATGTATGGCTGTGTAGGACAGAGATATGGAGCTGTATGTAAAGAGATGTAACCAGATGGAGACATTTTTAGAAAGAGATTTTTCAAGATGAAGTAAAAGAGAAAGCATCAGAAAAAGCATGTGCATTTCCTTATTTACCCTCAGATAGAAAAGTCTAGCCCTGGATGCAACTGTAAATTTTTTGTATACTCTAGATTCGTCATTGGAACAGGATCTCTAAAAGGTTACTGGTAACAGAGAGCTTAAGATTGAATCCTACTTTGAGGACCAGGGGTGTAGAACAGTGGCAGAAGGCTTATCTAGCATTCAAAAGGTCCTAGGTTCAATCCTGGCACCATGAGAGAAAAAAAGGACTCCCACCCACCAAATCCTCTACTTTACACATGTCAGCCTAACTCAAAAGATTTCAAAATTGTCTGACAGTCTACAGCACAAACTAATCCACTTACTATTCCAATGTCCTCTCATTTGCACTGAAATCTCCTCTGAAACGCTGTTAGCCAAGTAGTCACCCCCAGAACAGAACCTGACCCCTCTCTGGTTCTATTGCTACCACATTTCTAACCAACTTCACTCTCCCTTCCTATGATATCGCATCCTCGCTAGAGCCATCCCCAGGGATCTGACTCCCACCTCCCACGCTATAGCTATCCCTGAACCTGATTCTCCCCTCCCAGGCTAGAGCCCTCCCCAGGGATCTGATTAGGCTCCTTTCTAGAAACACCTCCTACAATTTATAATCAACACTTTGCAAACTACATTTTATAATTTCTCATGTGCTGCAATTTATTTCTCATTATTTATCTTTATTTTATATCTATTTGTACATTTATTTTCCTCTCATTCTCAAAACAGTCTTTAGCCAGCTAAAGTAGTATATCAGTTTTATTCATGCATGAAACATATGTGTGTTATATAAATGCTATGTGGCTATGTGATGTTTTATGCTTTGTAATTCCAGTAAAAATTTCTTAAAATTTCTTTCTGTTAAGACTTTTTTTTTTTTTTTTTTTTTTTTTTTTTGTTTCTGGGTTTCTCTGTGGTTTTGGAGCCTGTCCTGGAACTAGCTCTTGTAGACCAGGCTGGTCTCGAACTCACAGAGATCCGCCTGCCTCTGACTCCCAAGTGCTGGGATTAAAGGCATGCGCCACCACCGCCTGGCTCTGTTAAGACATCTTGAGAATACTCTGCAAGTCACCTAGGCATAGAAGTGCATATGTATAATTCCGGCCTTTGGGAGGCTGAGACAGTCTAATATTGACTCTGTCATATGGTTATCAGTGACTGCACTTATACAGATCTGTAATGAAGAAACAAATAAAGTGATAAAAAAAAACCTACAAAAAATGCAGCGTGAGGAAGAAAATAACATGGAACATTCAGTGTTGGAGCCATGTCCTGTGCAGAAGGAGATAAAATCAGCAAAAATTCTGAGCTAAATGTATTAAAGCCCTGAGCACAAGGAGATACGGGGAGGCAGAGGCAGGTGGATCTCTGTGAGTTCAAAGCCAGCCTGGTCTACATAGCGAGTTCCAGGACAGTGAGGGCTACACAGAGAAAGAATCTCTGGCAGGGAAGTGAGGGCAAGATTCAGATGCTCAATGTAATAAAGGGAGTGGTCCGCTCAGGGCAAGACCCAGCCAGCTAGGCTTCCAACTTATGAAAAGGAACTAAAGGAAAGCTTAGACAGCAAAGGGAACAACCATATGCAGAAACACTCAGCAGCTTAGGTTTGGCTCTGGCTTTAGAGTCAAGAAGGAAACAGGAAAGGCTCTGCAGCCCTTCGCCCGCTGTTCTCAAGGGAAGAGCTGAGGCCAGGGGTTTGGAGGGCACTCCATGATGGAACCTGAAAAGCACACTGAATGAAGCTGTGGAGGGGAAGCCTGGACTGCACTGGAGACCCTGAGATGTTGGAATTGCCAAAGTCATGGGATGCCTGCCAAGGAGAGCTGCAGACCAGATGTGAGGCCGGCCCGCGAGGAAGAAGTGTGCTGCAGAACAAAACTGGAAGTCGAAGTGTTTCGACATCAGCCATGGAGAGACGGGATTTGGAGTTTGCTCTCTGCTGGCTTTCAGTCTTCCTTTACTCCACTATTGCCCCCTTTCCTTCCTTTTGGAAGGCAGTGTATATTCTGTGCACTCTATGTTGGGAGCATGTGGTCAACCATTAGATTTTTTAGATTTTTATCTTACAGAGGCTACAATTAAGAGACTGCCTAGAATCTCAGAAGAGATTTTGGACTTTTAAATAGTGTTGAGACTGTGAAAGACTATCTGGACATAAATGGCTACATGTTTATAGGGGTTGGGAAGTAGAATGTGATGGCTTGGCTAAAACTGTCTCCACAGGCTCAAACTTCTGCACACTCAGTCCCCAGTTGATGAGCTGCTTGGGGAAGATCAGGAGTTGGGGAGGATGTATTCTTCTTGGAGGAGGTGACCATGGGGTGGACCAGGCCCAGTGTCTGGAACTGGATCAGGATGTAAAGCTCTCAACTACTGCTCCAGCACCATGTCCGTCTGCGTTCCACCATGATGATAATGGACTAACCCTCTGACACTAAGCAAGTCCCCAATTAAATGCTTTCTTTTTTAAGGGTTGCCTTGGTCATGGTGTCTCTTCACATAATAGAACAGTAACTAAGACATCTTATAAGGCAAGTGCTTTGTGAACTGAGAGTATTTTTCTTTTATATTAACTTTTTCGAGCTTTGTATAATTTTGTAGTAATTCTTCCTGAAGAGGAAAAGAGGCAGAAGGCAGATAGAGGGACAGAGGAATGGACTAACATACAGACACACAGATGACAGACAGACAGATCCAGAACACTGACCAAGTCAAGTAAATACATTAAATTTATGACAATATGGACTCTTAATCTCCCCTTCCCACTGGCCTTTCTGATACAGTTGTTTCTGATACATAGATATAATATATATGTCCATTAAAAATTTCTCAGGCAGACCTGTGGCTAGACAGGTCATGAACCCTAGAGGAAAAAGTACTACTATTTTATGCTAAGTGGGCATAGTAATAAAATGTACTGCTTTACCTACAGATCACTGCACCATTCGATCCCTGTCAGCGAAGCTTCCTGCAGTAGACGGTAGTTAACACAGAGACCCACAGAGACAGCGTGCAGAGAATAAAACTTTGGAGTACTAAATGGAATGTCTGTGTCCCATCTCTCCACACAAGGCTGAGATGTATGTAGTTTAAATCAGTCAAATTAAGTAAGCCAGTGTTCACGAGCTAACTCCACTGCCCAAGTGCTAGAGTTGCCATGGGCTGGCTAGTTTCTGTTTTTGAGACAGTCTCTCCCTGTCTTCTTGGCTGTCCTGGAACTTGCTATGTAAACTAGGTTGGCCGAGAACTCACAGAGATCTCCTTGTCTCTGTCTCCTGCGTCTGCGAGTGTATCTGTTCACAGCCACACGCAGCTTCTGGGAACTATCTGCAAGAGGGAGAAAGGTGCTTCAAATCTTAGGTGTTAGAGGCTTCAAAGAAACTGTTCTCCAGATACAAAGGGCTGATGCACGTATAAGCCCACAGAAATGGTGACAGCATGCACAAGGCCACGTAAGCTCCAGACAGACAGAAGAGCAGGAGGACGGTAGGTGAGCACGAAGTCCCACCCCTAGTGGAGGGGCTACTGGTTACAGGAAAAGACAGCTTTCTTTAATGGTGCCATTGCTCTGCCGGAAGCTCCACTCCAGCCCCTGGCATCCATATACCCAGAGTCTGGAATGTTCTGGTGAAAGCCCTACTTCAATCTCCCTCCCCCATCTCTCTCTCCCCAACCCCTGCCTCATCTCAGAATACCCACCATTGGCGGCTCCTCCCCCCAAAATGCTCAGAACCACACCTAACCGCTACTTAAGACCTGGCCAATAGATCTGCCTGGTGTGACCTCATGCCCTGTACTCTGCCTTCCTAAGGGCCACACGGGAGTGCTCTGCTTTGCATTGCCCTGTTTATTAAACCTGGGTTTGATTTTGGTTTGGTTTGATTTTGCTTATTGCAGCAGTGGTGGAGGAATCCAGTAACCGGGGATCCAATACCTAACGATGGCAACAGGTGTATCAACCACACTCTACCACAGATCCCAAGCCTGGAGTAGTTGGCCAACAAACTGGACTCATGGATTTAAGAGAGAGAGAATGGGAGGGTGGGAGGAGAGAGGCAGGGAAGACATGAGGGTGGGTAGGGAAGGTGGAGGAGGATCTGGAAGGAGTTGGAGGACAAATATGATCAAAATAGATTCTCAAAGGATAAAACAGTGAGGTAACAACTGTCTTGAGAAGAATAAAATTAGTCCTTTTGCATACCAAAATTTTGAATGAGCTCCCTAAAACTCCACCTGATATCATTTCCTTTCAGCCTGAAGAATTTCTATGAACAGTTCATAAAAATAGGTCTTGCTAACTTCCCTTGCCTGGCAATATGTTAGTCCCTCATTCTTGAAGGATTTTCTCACTAGATGAAAGACTCTGGATTGACAGCTCTTTCTCCCAGTACTTTACCATGATCTTCCAACCGACACGTTTTCTGGAGACAAGCCATGTTCACTCCAACCCACAGCTCCCTAAATGAATGGGTCACCTCTACCATTTATTTTCAACAATCTTTATTTTTGGTTTTCATGGTTTGACTATTATGTTAACACATGGTTTAACTGTACTTTATCCTGATTTATCTCCTGGTTACAGAATCTCTATTAACATGTCTTTATCAAACTTGAAAAGTTTTTGCCATTGTTTCTTCAAACACAGCCCCTTTCTCTTTCTTCCAATGTTCCAGTAGGAAATGCCTTAGATGTTTTGAAATTATCAACAGAAGCCGGGCGTGCTGGCACAAGCCCATCTGATCCTCGCATTCAAGAGGCAGAGTCAGGGAAAACTCTGTTATAGGCCAGATAAGGATACATAGAAAGTCCTTGTCTCAAAAAAGAGAAAAAGTGCAGGGGCAAGCAACAGAACTCTGAGGGTCTATATTTTCTTTCCTTTCCAAGCTCTGTTATTTCTAAATGACTTGCTTCTAATGATCTATCTACAACTTTTGGGTCCTCTGTCATCTCCATTTTGCTACAGAGAGAATCCAGAATACTTTTAATCACATATAATCCATCCACACAATGAAAATCAACAGATTTCTGCATAGCGATTTATTGGCAAGCATATTTAAAAAACAACTTTCTGCATATTAGTAACAATCTAGGGAATATAATATGGATGTAAGACATCACCTTTCCATAGCATAAATTACCACCTGATCATAATTGCATAATAAAACCTAATACCTTGCTGGGCGGTAGTGGCACAAGACTTGAATCCTAGCACTTGGGAAGCAGGCAGATCTCTGTGAGTTCAAGGTCAGCCTGCTCTATAAGAGCTAGCTCCAGGACAGCCAGCAGTACAGAGAAGCTCTGACTCGAAAGGTTTTACACACACACACACACAAAACCTAATACATAAGCATGTGACTTGATCTCTCGGTTCCTATATTGCCTTTTCTAACATCTTCACATAACAAAGCAAACTATTTTACCTATTTCCAACACACTCACAAAGAACTAGAAAAGTATGAATGCTACTTCCATTGGTACACTTCATGAAATGTGTATATCATTCCTGAGACAAAGGGTGCAGAATTCTAGCTTCCTGTTCCTTCCACTCTGCTCTGCAGACACTTGGTCTTCTACTAGCAACTGAGCCTAAATGTACTAAGTTAAGAGTGTAGAAAGTTTGTAAAGAACAATCCCAAACAGACATTCTGGAAAACAGAGACACCCTGGAAGAACTTGCTACGTACACATGCCCTAATATAGGACAAAATGAGGTTAAAAAACATCCCATAGAGAAAACATACATTCTCTTAAAGAAGTGGATAAAAAAACAGGAGGAAATATGTCTAAGATCATCTTTTAAAATGATTTGAAGAAGTAGCATTTTGGGAATAATGTTATTTTGAACTAGAAAAGAAATCCTTCAGATAAAGTTATCATTACTGAATTTGAAAATATAATGGGAGAATATAAGACATGACAAAAATTACAACACCAGCTCAAAATATTCAATAAATATATAACCAACAGTTAGACGGGAAAGGGAGTCATTATCAATTTGACAAGTGACATGACAGAAACACGAAAGACAGATAAAAGAAAAAAACTAAACAAAATACAGGCAAACCAATAGAAAATAGGCAGACTAAGAAAAAGAAAGTAATGGAACTCAACACAAAATAAACAGATATAAAAAATAATTTGTCAATGCTGTAACAAAGCAAACACCAACCAAATCTTATTAAATTTATTTTTCTTCAAAATATTGAATCTACCAGACTGATAAAACACACTCTCAAAAAGAGGAGAGGAGAAAAAGCAATCAGGTTGTCATCACATTTTTATTCCCTAATCTAAAGTCAAACAAATTGAGAATAAAATGTATACATATTTCAGAAGAAAAAGCATTGAAAGCCAATAATCCCACTAAATAGCCTATTTCCACAGACAAAGAGGACAGAAAGGGCTCAGAATGCCACTTTGCATCCTTGTCCCAAAGGAATGTTTCTGTCATCTGAAAGTAAACCAAACATCTAAACAGTAAGAAGACAGACTTTCTAAGAAAAAGAAAAGAATAGGGCAATGGGTGAAGACACTGAGCAGAGACAGAACTAGAAACCCACGACACTACAGAACTGAGGTGTGGCCAAGCAGGTAAAAGCCCTGGCATGCAATCATGAGGCCTGGATTTGAACTCCAGAACCACACACAAGCCAGAAGCACAGCAGCATCTGAGAGCGCGGTATAGTCTCCAGGGAGACAAGAGATTTCCAGATGTCCAGGCCAGCTACTCAGGCAGACACAGCAGAGGAACAGGAGACCTGTCTCAAACATGGCAAAGGGCAAGGACCAGCAAGCACCAAGGCAGCCCTCTGACTTCCACATACACTCACACACACACACACACACACACACACACACACACACACACACAGCTTCCATCTTCTTCCCTCTCCACTGCCTCAGGAACCACCTTCTGCTCCTGCATCTGACTGTCTCATATGTGAATCACACAACACTACGTCTCACTTACCAGCCCTGCTACAGCATATGTCAGAATCTCATTCCTTCCTCATAATAGTCCACCCTGTGCATTCAATAAAGAGCACACAGCTATGTCTACCCATGGGCTACTGTGAAAACTCTGCTGAATAAATCAGTTCAAGGTCCCAGTTCTTTTGTGCCTGTACACAGAAATGGAGCTGTTAGATCACATGGCAGACCTGCTTTTAATTTAACTACTATACTGCTTCACATAGCACCACTTTACATTCCCGCCAGTAGTGCAGGAAGGCTCCAATTTATAGTCAACATCTTTACTATAACACTTGAGTTTTCTTTGTTTTTACAATGGATCCTACGGAGAGTATGGTGGTCTTACTGTGGGCCACTGCCACCCTCCTAATGATTAAAGACCCTGCACTCTCTGGTCCTCTGCTGGTCTTTGCAGGAGGAGGCCTCCCCAGGTCTTTCAGCCACTTCCCTGGACTGTTTTAGCTGTTCAACCACAGACACCACCTCTGTGCTCCAGAGCCTGGCCCTTTAATCCGGTGAATGACGTAAGGATGCTCCCCCACTCTGTAGATGCCTTTGGTTTGGATATAATCTCCCTATCCTGTTGTTGCTTGGCCTTGACATCAGATCTAAGATGCTTGGTTGAAGCCAGTGCCATGAAGCTCTCCTCCAATTTCTTCTGGATTTTGCATTTTCAGTCTCCGATCTACTCCAGTTTGTTTTATGACATGAGGCAGGAGTTCAACTCCACATTCTTATGCTTTTCCTGGGATTGCTGAGTAAAACCCCCTCTTTCTCCCACTGAGCAGTCTTAGTCCCTCGTCAAAACCCAGCTAGTCTGATACTGGTAGTATAGATTATGGAAAAAATTATTATTCTTTTATTGCCTTAACAGAAATAAAGAAAGCACTATTATTATGTCACATTTTAAAATTTTTATTAATTTTTATTTATTTGTTTGTTTGCTTGTTTCCTGGGTTTTTGTTTTTGTTTTTGTTTTTTTTGAGACAGGGTTTCTCTGTGTAACTGCTATGGCTGTCCTGGAACTCTTTTGTAGAGCAGGCTGGCCACAAACTCACAAGAGATCCGCCTGTCTCTGCTTCCCTAGTGCTAGGATTAAAAGCATGCATCACCACCGCTAACTAAAAAACATTTTTTAAAAAATTTTTATTAAGTACTTAACATACTTTCCCCCACCTCTGAATTATGAATTACACCGGTATCCTAGGGTTTAGTTAGATAAAATGATTTAATGGAATGCTACAGCCACAGTCTGAGGACATAAGGGCAATCTCTACTTTGCATGGAGTACACGCCTGCGATCTGCAGGAATGCGAACTGAAGCCATAAAAAGCAATTTTAGGAATTTGCTGCAAAAAGTATAATTGATCTATGCCTTTTAAAAGGTTCTTTCAAGGGCTGGAGAGATGGCTCAGGGGTTAAGAGCATTGCCTGCTCTTCCAAAGGTCCTGAGTTCAATTCCCGGCAACCACATGGTGGCTCACAACCATCTGTAATGAGGTCTGGTGCCCTCTTCTGGCTTGCAGACATATACACAGACAGAATATGGTATACATAATAAATAAATAAGTATTTAAAAAAAAAAAAGCATGCACCACCATGCCTGACTAAAAGGTTCTTTCAAAACATTTATAACTACTTTAATAAAGGTATCTTAGTTTTGGTTCTACTGCTGTGAGGAAACATCATGACCAAGACAACTCTTGTAAAAGCATTTACGTAGGAGCTTTCTTATGGTTTCAGAGGATTAGTCCATGATCATCATGGTGAGAAACAGACAGGCATGGTGCTGGGGCAGTAGCTGAGAGCTTTATATCCTGATTAAAAAGCAGCAGGCAGAGAGAGAGACATGGGGCCTGGTGTGGGCTTCTAAAATCTCAAAGCCAGTGACATATCTCCTCCAACAAGGCCATACCTCCCAAGCCTTCCCAAACTGTTCAAACATCTACGGGAGCCATTCCCATTAAAATAACCACAATAGAAAAACTGTAAATAGCAATGTATACTGCTTTTTAAATAAACACATAATAAAATTATTCTGAACACTAATGTGACGCACTGAGAATTAACTGGCAAGAGCAGCTGGACAGCTGTCATCTTCTCTTCACTTAACCCATGCTGAACACCTTCTCTCTGTGTGGAAAAGTTTTAACCTTTCCAAGCCTGGGTCCATTCCCAATATGCTACTTTTGTACCTGTAATGTTGTCAAGTATCTCTTAGAAACCCTTTAATTAATAGGAAGTTTTCTTTTCTTTTTTCTTCTTTTTGTTATTTTCTAATACCATCACTTCCTCCGTTCAACTTTCTTTTAATCCAACCCCCTTGTGTGCTTAAGCACCTTTCCGAAGACCCTCGGCTGGAAATTTCAGTGCCTTTCTAACGGTGATGTCAATCTCCACACAACCTACCAATCCTCAGGCTGAATTTCACTAACAATATCATCACTTTTTATTTTGTTTGCTAATGTTTCTTATTTGGGAACCAAATGCCTCTTCCAATTATCCATTTTGGAAAATATTACAGGAAACAAGGATGCAACTACACCATTTGCTGTCTGCGGCTAGACTGAATAACAGGTGTAACAACCAATCACAGTCCAATTCGAAAGACCTGAAATGACTGATAGGTATTCAGGATTCACACTGGGAATTTACACAGTCATCTGTGGACTGAAGGCTGGCATACAAAATGTCAACACATAACTACTTAACCAGTACACTATCACAATCTAAATCTGAACAAGTTGTTGGGGAGCTGCAGTTCTTTAAGTTGTGAAAATTGAAATTTTGTTCACACAAAGCTATTACATATATGTATTATGAAGTATAATATCAATAAATAAAATATTAAAAATAGATTCATCAGCATTTTGCTGACACTGCCAAACGACATCCACCATTCAAATGGAAGCAAGGACAAGTCATCTACAGTTGCTGTAGATAGAACTCCTTCAGCGGTCCTTTCAGATCAGTCTTTGTACCGCCTCACTAAGCATCCTAGCAACACCCGATGCCTTGTTTCAGACAGGATGAAGACTCTGCTACGGGAAGACAGTATTTCAGCTTTCATGCACAGCTCTCTGTGCTCATGACTGTAGGCAAAAAGATCCCAGAAATCCTTACATTCCTGCAAGTGAAAGTAAGGTTATGCTACTGCCTTGTTTTGTCTTCAAAATGATTGATTCTATCTCAGAGAAGAAATATCTTGATATTAGAGGCGGAAAATTGAAGCAGAACAGATGGAACTAGAACATGTTTCTTGACTTCTTATGTTTCTGCTCCCTTGACACTCTTAAACAGGTAGTCTACATTAGTAACAAAGAACAAATTAATGTATTCCTGTGACTTGGTATACATGGTGAATATAATCACAGCCTACTCAGCTTCCAAAAGTCAAAATCCTTGACCATTTGACCATTTGACCTACCCCAACAATCCGCTTCATAGCATCCAGCTTGGCAGAATCTTTGTTGCTCTCCAGCATCTGCTTCAGGTCTTCATTCCTATTACAACAGAGAAGACATAATTCTAGACCTGGACTTTTGCAAAAGACAGCATTTTCTAAGAACTGAAAGAGCACGGTGGGAGGAGCTGCACTCAGGCTAAAGACTGCTCTCATGTTTCACCCTGGAAGTCTATGCAGCACGCTGCCGTAAAGCCCACAGGAACACAAAGGCAAGAACTGCCTTCAGCTTTACAAAATGTCATCAGCTGATAAAATGTTAACAAGAACATGGCATATAGTCTTTCACCTCAAATTTTCTTTGACATAATCATCAGGGGAAAAAGAAAAACTATCAAGTCAGCTTTAAAATACTTTCACATGCAAAAAAAAATCTTAAAAACTTTTTTCAGACTATTGTTACACAAGTTCCCTGACTAAGTTGTGTATCATTTACATCATCCCAACTTCCTATCTCCCAACTGCACAAATAAATAGGGTTACGCCCTTCACTCTGAGACTAGATTCATTCTAATATTTAAATGGGAGCCTGTGGTTATAAACATGGGCAGTTTACTATAAGGATGAAAACACAGAGCAAAGAAAGAACTACTCAGAAGTTAAGTCTATGGGATACAGCAACTGGGCACTGAAACAGACACTAGGAAGCCAAAGGAACAGACATTATTCCCAGGTCAAAGGAATGTAGGATATCTCTGTCACAAGGCTCCTTGCTATTTAAACAGCCTTGAAAGATCATCTAGAACAAAAGCTGACAGCGTCTTTACTTGGAAGAGCTGCAGAGAAGAGAGGATGAAGGCCAGGCCCATCAGTTCTTTCTGTTGGTCATGACCAGCCTTCTATTCTTCTAAGTGAATCTTCACTGGGGAAATTCACAAACATGAACTTATCCCATTAAAGAAAATATATAATTCATAATCTCTAATAGCTTTTCATTAAACACAATAAAATAGTTTTTGAAGACAGATTGCTAGAGGAAGAGTTCTTGACACTCAGGAGAACTAGCCCAATGTTTTGTTCTTGAACTGCAGCCAGAGTTGTATAACAGAAGTCTGTGTTTAGGGCTACTAGTCTGGGGTATTAGGGAAGGCCTGGCAAGCTAACACAGATCTTAGCATCCAGAAGCAGGATGACACTACAAAAATTGCTTTTGGAAGTAGATGCTAGGAAAGGATTTAGAGTTCAAAATACACTTTAGAAAAAGGGCAGAGAGAAATTCATGTGTTAAAGAGGAAAGTGTGAGCTGGACCGTGATGGAGTACGCCTTTAATCCCAGCACTCAGGAGGCAGAGGCAGGTGGATCTCTGTGAGTTCAAGGCCAACCTTGTCTACCTAGTGAGTTCCAGGACAGCCAGGGCCACACAGAGAAATCCAAAAGTAAACAAAAAAGATGAATCTATGAGGTCTCAGACAGAAAGAAGCATCATGTTATCGGAAGACAGAGGAAGGTGGTTCTTGTTAGAAACAGCAGAGATCTTTGGTGATCTTTGGTGTCTTAAGGAAAGCAGAGGTGAAGGGCAGATGGGCTTAGCCAGGAGCTGTGGTTCACATCTGTAGTCCAGCTACTTGGGAGGCTGAGGTGAGAGCATCACCTGAACCTAGGTTTAAGACCTGCCTGGGGAGCAGAGCGAGAGTCATGGCAAGGGGCGGCGGGGGGGGGGGGGGGGGGGGGGGGGGGGGGGGGGGGAGGAAGGGGAATGGGAGGGAGGAGACAGAGATGAGGATGGAGGGGGACAGGAAGATATGTCATTGGATATTCTCATTATGACACTGTCTGCAGGAGACAGAGAAACACATAGCTTCCCACATGAGGGCATAGTAGGCTGAAGCCCGGACAGACAAGAGACAAATGGCTAGAAATCAGGCAGAGTGAAACAGCAGCTAAAGAATGTGACTTCAGAATTTAGAATCAAATTCTGTGGGTGGCAGAAGTGAGCAGTATGTATGTATGATCTGTACATACCTCAGGAGAGGATCCTGGGTGGGGGAGGGTAGCGGAGCGACAGCACCAGCCAGCAAGGTGGATGGATCTTCACCCCGCAGCTGCCCTACTCCTTTGCATTCCCCACTCCTGCTAGGTCTAGCTCCCAGTTCTCACTTTACAACAAACTTACAGATCCATCAACTATAGTTGAAAGATAAGGAATTTACACATTGTTGGGGAGTGAGGCTATTTCAAAAATAGCATGTTGACGAAGTGGCCTGGTTTTCCTTGCTGCTAATAGTAAAATATGAGAGGTTAAGATAAACTGGACAAGCCAACAGGGCTGTACATTAAGAGCCTATTGAAACAAGGTCCAGAATGGAGTCGTGTGAGGATACTCCTGTTTGTGAGAAAACTCCAAGAAAAGACAAGAGTCCTATGACCTCAGTTCCTTCAAAACACAGAATTGTCCTTGGAATGTGCTTTTGTGCCCTTCCAGGTGGAGCAGATAGTTTACTTCAGGTTATTCATTACAGCTGGCCAATGTTATCTGTTCATGTGCCTCTAAGGAAAAACACATTTCTGCTGTATGCAGCTTGCCCTTGTGATTGGACACGTTACTCATGGGACTCCTCTTCACCCTCAGAGTATAAATTGTCTGATTTTCTGAATAAAGTTGGCTATTGCATGAGACTTTATTCTACATGTACAGGCTTCATTCTCTCAGGTCCACAGCCTCTGGAACAGCAGTTCTCAACCTGGGGGTCACGAACCCTGGAGTCTGAGTAGCCCCCCTTTTTGGTTCTTCAAAACAGGGATTTCTCTGTGTAGCTCTGGCTGTCCTGGAACTCATTTTGGAGACCAAGCTGACCTCAAACTCAAAGAACTACCTGCTAAATACTGGGATTAAAAGAATCGTGCACCACCACAGCCCAGTGAGCAACCCTTGCATAGGGGTCATATATCAGATTTCCTGCATATCAAATATCTACATTACAATTCATAACAATAGCAAAATTAGTTAGGAAGTAGCAATGAAAATAATTTTATAGTTGGGGTCACCACAACCTAAGGAACTGTATTAAAGAGTCGAAGCAGTAGGAAGGTTGAGAACCACTGATCTAGAGCAGCAAACAAGACCATGTCTCAAAAAAAAAAAGTAAAAAAAATAGAATTTGATTTTTAAGAAGAAATTCAATTTAAGTAAAAGCAAATAAGAACTTGCAATTTTAGAAAGCCCCCACTGTAGCTCTATTGCAAACAATGAAAAGGGATATTCTAAAGAAACCAAGGGTTTGGCGGGAAAACCATTTAAGAAGGGACCATCAAGACAAACCTGGCAGCACTCTTGAAATCCCAGGCCTCAGGAGGCTGAGGTGGACAGACTGGGAGTTCAAAGTCTGCCTGGGCCATAGAGCAATTGCAGCAGCCTGGGCAACCTAGAGACCTCGCCTCAAAACAAACAAACCAAAGGAGATTGTGAGAAAACTTGGAGATTTAACCAGCCATCTCCACAGAACCAAGGAGAAGGGAATCATACCAGAGAGACAACAGATAAGACAATGAACAAAAACAGGCAATTTCTAGAATTTCCAGGCCATGTGCACTATGGGATAGAGCTAGAGAGAGGCCAGTCATCTATCTCTAAACAAAGAAAAGCAACCCCAGGAGAAAGGAGATCTGTAGTGATAATTTATGTTTTAACAAATAAAGCTTCCCTGAAGAGTGTAGAGCTAAGCTACTAGAGGTCAGGGAGTGGTGGCACACACCTTTGATCCCAGGAGTCAGGGGCAGAGGGATCTCTGTTAGCTCAAGGCCACCCTGGACTACACTAGTTTTGAATCTGTCTAAAAGAGAAACAGAGCTCACACAGAGGTCATCTCAGCACTTGGGATCCCAGGTCTTTAATCCCAGCACTAGGGAGGTGGAGACAGGAGTGATATGGCTGGGTGGGTGGAGAGAGGAATATAAGGCAGTCTGAGGTTTAGTGGAGACAGCTGCAATCCGAAGACGCAGTCTAAGGGTAGTGAGGATGCAGTCTGAAGACAGGATCACCCCTTCGTCTGAACACTGGTCTCTCTAGTAGTGGATGGCTGCTCTGCGTCTCTGACCCTTCAGTTTTCACCCCTAATATCTGACTCCGGATTTTATTTATTAAGACCAATTAGAATTCATGCTACATAGATCAGTCAGTACATGGCCCCATTTGCAACCATTTTTACCCAAGAAATTTTTACACAACCCCATTTATACAGTAATATAAAAGCAAAACAATTGCAGACAAAAAATCATGAAAAAATATATTGCAGACATACAATTTTTCCATTTGCTAAAGTTGAAAGTAAATTCTGTATATTAATGTAAAGGGTGTGCTTCTTTTTACTTGCACTGCTATCTGATCTAAGGGACATAGCTGCTTCAATGTCTGTAATGGTGGATCAATACTCAACGGTGAGTAGCAAACTGTGGTACGTCCATTTCATGGAATGCAACTTGGCAATGAAAAGAAACACACTAGTGATGCACAGGCCAGCACCTATGGCCCTCCAGAGAAGTGGACACCAGTGCCACAAGGTCACATCTCACAGGAACAAAGGCAGAGGACGGCGACGTCAGATGGCTGGAAACACGGAGGACACACGAGATCCTCTGCTTGACTACATGTATGACAAGACAGAGCTAGCCATACAAATAGGAACAAACCAAGTAAACTGGGCAGATCTGAGCATGACTGTTGAACCCCAGAGCTTAGCAAAGGCAAAGGCAAGTGTGAGGGCACAGGACAGCTCTCCAGCACATCTTCTAACCCGGTGTGGCTACAGGAACCACAAAACAGAAACTAAGAAGCAGCTTCACAGTGGCTGCAACTCGGCTGACAATTACTTTTTAAAAGGTGAGAGTCAAGCATCCACTTTGCCACAGAAGACATAGCAATATCATAAATCCATGCAAAGGTATCATTCTTCAGACAAATGCAAAGTAAGGTACCATTACACACCCACACAGCAGCTAAAAAAAGACGGATAATAGTAAGTGTTGTCACATACATGGAAGCACCCAGAATTCTCACATTGTTGTTGGTAGAAATAGAAAATGATATGCTCCCACAGGAAAATGGGAAAGTCTTACAAATTTAAGCATACACTTCCCATACCATCCAACCATATGTATCTATTGTGAGGTTATAAGAAATCCTAATTCTGTAAGGCAGACAAGAAGGAGCTCTACAGTGCCTCATCCACATGTATAGATAAGACATTTAATTCTAAAGTCAATGGGAAATCACACCCGAGATGGACAAACAGGATCAGACTTTGAAAAGAGGGTGTAAATACATGTTTATTCAAGAATCTAAATCATCGAATCCCAGTTTACTTCATCAAAAGAAGCCTCTTGAGCTACCATGAGATGTTGTGGGGCAGAGTCTAGAGCAATGGTCTCAACCTTCCTAATGCTGAGACCCTTTAAAACAGTTGTTCATGTTGTAGTGACCTCTGATTATAAAATGATCTCATTGCTACCTCACAACTGAATCATAATGTAGCTATCTGATATGTGTGCGCTGAGAAAGGGGTCGTGACCCAAGGCTGAGAACCACGGGCTTAGAGGACCACACGTGAAGCTAATGACAAGCACTAGTTCATGAGCTACAATCTGTCAGTCTACAGCAAAATGTGAAATATATCTAAAAATTCCACACACGTGGTCCTTCATGGAACATATTCAACCACCAAATGAAAACACCCAGACAAGGGGCCAGTGGATGGCTCAGCTGGCAAAAACACCAACACCAAGTCTGGCAAGCTGCACTCAATCACTGGAAGCCACAGGGCAGAAGGAAGGGACACCTTTAATCCAGATCTTTTGATGTAAACCCACCTCCAGTCTGGGCCACACCTTCCGCTGACGTCCTATAAAAGGACGTGGAAGGGAGAAGTTTTCAAGTCACCCTTCACAGGCACTGGAGCTGGCCTCTCTGCGATTCCAGTGGAGAGAGAAGATGACCGAGACGTCCAGCTTTGTGGACCTGACAACTACTGATTCCTGAACCTTCCGTTGAAAGACATCCATGGCTGGACTAGCTAGACCACAGCCTGCAAGTCAGTCTATGCAGATTCATTATGTAGGCTCAGCTCCTCTAGAGAACCTGACCAATACATAAATAAGTCTTTTGAAAATAACAAAAGAGGAAGAAATGATTAGGGCTGGGAATGAAGCTCAGTAGTGGAGCATTTGCCTTGCACGCACAAGGCCTGTGCCCACGCACACAACTAGAAACAGCAACAGTATTACTAAAAACTAAGTAATGTGCTTTCCCCACCCCCAAGCTCACGCTGAAGTTCAGCCTTCTGGAGCCAGCCTTTACGAGGTGATGAAGTTACAAGGAGGATATGCGGTGGGCCCAAGTCCAGTCATGACTGAGTTCTTTTAAGAAGGGATGAGAATGTGAGCACATACATGGAGGAATGACAAGGCAGGGAAAGAGCTAGAGGATGGCCATCTGCAACACACAAGGAAGCCTCAAACACAAAGCCACTGACACTTGGGTCTGCATCTCAGAACCTGAGATGTCAGTGTCTGGAATTGTGTTATGGCTACCTAGGAAACTAACAAAGGATGTAAATGTTGAAACTGTCATTAGTGCAAACAAATAAATAAATTATAAGGAAAAGCTAAGCACTCTTTTATTTTCCCCAGAAAGAATACATGCAATAAAATGTATTATGAAAAAAATTACTTTTATTTTTCAAATAACTCATTGAATGTAATAGTAACAATTTGCAGGAAACCAAAAAAAAGCTATAGTAGTTAAAACATCCAATTAAAGTATAACCAGAACTTTTATGTTAATTAAACAGTAGAAACAGTAATGTATAAAAACTACTGTGATATGACTCAGTGGGTAAAGGCACTATATACGCAAGCCTGATGACCAGAGTTCAGCCCCAGAGCCCGGGGGAAAAGCTGGCAGCAAAGGCATGCATCTATCATCCTAGCACTCCATGGAGATGGGAGGAAGAGCGGGAAAAACATCTAGAAGCTTGTGGGCCAGCCATCCTGCAGTCCACAGCACAGCAGTACAAACAAAGACCCTGCCTCAGCAAGGTGACAGCAACAACCCAAAGGTTGTCCGGTGGTCTCCATATGCACACTATGGGGCATGTTCACCCCCCAAACAAACAAACAGCCACATAAGTGTTTGGGGGCAGGAGAAATGGCTCTGCCGCTAGGAGCATTTGCTGCTCTTCCATGGCACAGGGATTCCATTCCCAGCGCTCACAAGGTGGCTCAGAACAGCCTGTAACTTCAGGTCTAAGGGACCTAACCTCCCCACTTTCTGACCTCTGAGGACGGCAGGCTCACGTATGGTACACCTACATGCATGCTGGAGAGACATGAAAGCACATAAAATAAATCTATTGAAAAGAACAAAACTATCTCCGAAGATACACAACTGCTAACTATGAAAATACTGCAAATTCACTGTAGCAAACTTAGGATCTCCATCTTATACATCCCAGCATCTTGAGAACTCCAAACAATGAAAGGGGGGAGGGGGATAATGGCAGCTCAAGGACCGGCGTCCTTCCACTTTGTCCTCATTTCCATTTGACACAATGGAATGTTCCTAAGTGAAAAGCCTCAAGCCTAAAAGAAACCGTTAAACTGTAAGCAGGTTAAGAAAACTGACAAAAATGGAATTAGACAGGAACTGAACAGTAAGAGGGGATGATTAGACACCCACATGCCGGAAAAAAAGAAAAACCATTCTCCTACTTGTTCCCCTTTCCTTTGCCCTGAGAATGTTCCGGAACTCTCCTCCCCTACCCCTAGTGTTACCTGGAGAGAGAAATGAACAATGAGGAAGAATGAAACATCAGTTTTATACCTGCCAACCTCTCACCCAGCCATCCCCCTTGAGCGGTCCTAATGGAAGCCTGGCTTGTTCCTCTTACACACAGGTAGGCAAGGCCTTCTCTCCAGCCATCCTGGGTGCTGACCTTCTCTCAAACTAAAAACTAGAAAACAGGATCCAGATATTAATGCCAAAGGTTTGGTTCTTGTTTAACAGAAAAGATAGTCTTCACAGCAAACAGGGATCCTTTGGTGCTGTCCCAGGAGAGAATAATAACTCTGAGGTCCAGGGGAAAGGAAATCCCCCAGGACCTGCTTCAGCCCACACCTGTCCTAAGGACCTCCCAGAGGGCATAATTACAGATCCACTCCCAACTCCCTTTGCTTGTCACCGGAACAGGAAGGACAGGAAGGGCTGACAGAGCCAGCTCACTCTCCAAATGTACTTTCTCTTCCTGCACCGAGGTCAGCAGTGCACCCAACACTGACCTACAGAGCTCTTAGAAATTAAGAAATGTTTATAAATTTCAAGATACCTATTTGAAATACTGTTGGATTAGCAGCATTTGAAACACTCTGTGCTAAAAAGCTGTGTCTGTTTCAATGCAGGCTTCTTTATCTACCCAAGGCTTAGTACTAACCCGCTGTACTGGAGAACCAACTTTATTTTAACATAAGTGACACCTTGTGGTGTTAAACGGTATAACTTTTCCCATCCCGTTCAGTACAAAATACACCTATAACTTTCAAGGAACAGGAAATGCATCACTGAAAAGCAAAGCAAACCTTATACTGACCAGGAAGTATGTGTATACTCTACAACCAGAATACAGTCCCAAAGCAACGTTCTACCAGTTAGGCAGACCAACCTGAGAGGTGGAAGTGCGTTTGGAGAGTATTAATGGCCTTTCTTTCTCATTAATCTAAACTCCAGAACTTACTGAAATCCCCACCCTTCTCTCCCAGCTCCTGGGAAAGGCGATATAAATTAAGAGGAAACTGAGATGATGTGGAACAGGTTTCATTAGTGCCACTCAAAGTATTGTCTGAGAAAGCCTGGCCCAAGACACACATAGAAACTCAGAGCACACATACTTGGAAACTTGGAAGAGTAATTTGACAGTATAATTTTATGTTTATTGAATCTAATAAAAACAGGGGCGGTATTTTACATGCTTTTTTCCACTTTATTTTTCTAGTAATTGATTTTTATTGAATTTTACAGAAGTATTCATCCATGACAGACTGAAAATTTTAAAAGAAAAGCTCTTCAGCAGTTTGGGAACAGAGAGACCACACAATATTGTTGTCAGTTTCACTGTGGTGTGACTTATACTCTGTTCAGCCTGCACACAAGTGCCAAGTCCTGAGATGGCTATCAACCACATACAGTCCCTCCTCCAAGCGTGCCCGCAGCCCTTCAAAGTCAGCCAGGCCCTCACACTCCTGACCGGTCTCCAGCACCCTGACAGGCTGCCACCACTCTGACCTTGTCTTGTCTAGGACTACACAGGAGCTGAGACCACACGGCAACTGGCATTGCGTGTGTGCGCGCTTCAACACAGATAAGTCAGAGATTCCCAGCCTGTGCACCACAAACCCTTTCACAGGGGTCACCTAAGACCATCTGTATATGACATTTACATTACAACTCATAACAGCAATAAATTTACAGTTATGAAGTAGAAACCAAAATAATTTAATGGTTGGGGGTCACCACAACATGAGGAACTGTATTAAAGGGTCACAGCATCAGGACAGCTGAGAACAGCTAGACCAGATCAAGCAATCCTTCTATGACAGATCCATTTCCTATCAACAACTTCTCTCAATAATACTCATGTAGGTTTTTTAGCTATCACGAATAATTTTACTTTTATTTATTTAAGAGGACTTAGTTTTGAGGCAGTCTCTCCACATAGGCCAGACTGGCCTGGAACTGCAGATCTTAGTGCCTCTGCCTCCCTAGCGCTAGGACTACAAGCATGTATCACTGTGTCGAGTCTATTTTTTTGACATATGAACACTGTACACATTATGGGGTACCACATATCACTGTGGTAATGTACACACCACACTGTGGCAAGCACAGGGTAAGCGCACCTATTTTCTCTGTGGCAGGTACGTGCACATGCATGGTGGAGGTCAAAGAACACTTTCAGATCACTGGACTTGCACTGCGAGGGCTTGCACCAACTCACTGGCGCTCGAGCATTTTCTCTCTGTTGAAAGTATTCGAAGATTTCCCCCCAGGTCTTGTGAAATGCACACTAGTTATCATGACCTAGTCACTCTTCCCTCACAACAGTTCAAGAGATGTGCACCACTAACAGCAACACCTGAGCCTTAGATCTAAAAAGGAAGGTGCAGCAAAAGTGCTGAGGGACAGTGACAGGGGGGCGTCCCAATAGGAGGTATCAAAATCTTAGAGTGGGGGTGAGCAGATGATACATTTTCTAAGGCTTTGAGAAACTCCTGACAGGAAGGCACGACTCCTGGTGGGAAAGGGCAAGGGTGAATGGAGCTGCAGCGAGGGCTGACAGCTGCAACAGGACACAGTGCTCCACAGCCAAGGGGCAGCACCAGGTTCTGCTACACGCCTGATGGAGGAAGATCATTGGTTAAGTAATAAAGAAACTGCTTGGCCTCATAGGTTAAAACATAGGTGGGAGGAGTAAACAGAACAGAATGCTGGGAGAAAGAGGAAGTGAGCTCAGACTCGATAGCTCTCCGCTCTGGGGCAGACGCCCCAGACAGACGCCAGGTTCCTCTCTCCCAGGCAGCTCCGACCCAGGATGGACATAGGCTAGACTCTTCCCGGTAAGCACACCTAGCGGTGCTACACAGATAATTAGAAATGGGCTAAATTAATATGTGAGAATTAGCCTAGAGGAGGCTAGATAGAAATGGGCCAAGCAGTGTTTAAGTGAATACAGTTTGTGTGTTGTTATTTCGGGGCATAAGCTAGCAGGCTGGGGATGCAGCCCCGCTTCTCTTATTACAACACACGCCCTCTGGATCCTCAGAGCTTTGTGCAGCTTTAGGTATGTGTTGTTCACTGAAAACATACAAAAATGTAAAACGACAAACTCCAGCGACAACTGTGAGAACTAGGTACCCATCATCAACTCTCTAAAAGGAGAAACCAGGATGACCCAAGTAGAGACAGAACTTTCTTTATAAACTGTTTACAGTACTAAAGGGGAGTATACTATAGGTGCTTCTGGAACCCTTACTAAGCTTTTTTTTTCTCCTTACGTTTCTATTAAAATTTCTCCCACACAGGACAATAATCTCTTAATTTAAAAAGTCAATGAAGACTCTCATGAACACCTCTGGTTGACACAAATGGGCACTGCTCCTCCACCTTGAAGTGCCCGACGCCATTATGCTCCATTTGCATTTGTGACCCAGGAAAGAAAAACGGGGAGGCAAGAGGGAGCTCTCCTGAATTTTATTCTAATAAATAAAAAGAAATGCACTGAGAAGCAAACTGTAAGACCTAAGGCAATGCATGAAGCAAACAAAGCAAAAGGACAGCCTGCAGAGGGCAGAGGAGACGGTTCGGGCGGGGTCAGGCTCAGGGAAAGGGACAGGTGAATCAGGTCTGGGGGAGGGGCAAGACACTGACACAATACTAAAGGCTTCAGGATTTACTCTGAGAATTTTTTGTTTTGTTTTGTTTTTGTTTTTTTCTTCAAGACAGGGTTTCTCTTTTGGTAGCTTTGGAGCCTGTCCTGGAACTAGCTCTTGTAAACCAGGCTGGCCTCAAACTCACAGAGATCTGCCTGCCTCTGCCTCCTGAGTTAAAAGCAGGCACTTACTCTGAGATTTTTAAAACCACTGAGCAATGAGTGTTTTTCAAAAGAGAATTATAATCTAATCTATTTAGCAGGGCCCTTCTGGCTGCTATGTTCTAAACATGGGGACTTACATAGTATAAAGACTTCCAGTCATGAAACCACCTTGTACACGGCTACAGGAAGCTGCTATTTTTAAAGCCACAGGCAGAAGCACACACACAGGACATACACAACAGGACTCAGAGGCCACCATCCTCGAGAAGAACAAAATATGACGCTTCCTTCGCACTGGTCAGCTTCCCAAGGAAGCACAGACCCAGAGAAGCCACGACTGTGACTCAGGTTACAAAGACCTTGAAGGGCAAATCAGACAGGATGGAACCACCCAAAAGGAACACAAAAGCTGTCTGCACACTCCCTTCAAGGAGCTGGCACGTTTTCAAGGGACAAGATTCTAAGAAACCAGGCAGAAAATGTAACTGGGAGGGTAAATACATGAGAAGAGGCTCCAGTACCCTGCTGGGCTCTTCAAATCATGGCCGAGCCACAGACAGGACGGCACTAGAGGTACAGAGGCAGACGGAGGAGGGTGCACAAAGCCTGGAGAGATGCGGTTCAGAGCGTCGGCTGGCACTGAAGGCAGTGTGGGACAGCAGATCTGTCGAAAGAAATCACAACCTCCTTGGGTTGGAATTTCCTCAGATTAACCAAAGGCTTTATTCTAAATACCCAAAATCATCAAAACTTGAGATGGGAACAGAGGGACAAATGGCGGAAACTAAACGGTGAGGAGATGGAAGGAAGGAAAAGAACAAATGTAGACACAAATCCATGACTAGAGTCACCAGACAGAAATCTTAAAATAACTAAACATGGTCACAAATCACAAGAGAAAAATGGACAAACAGATAGTACAATAAAGACAGATAATCAAAGGATATTCAGAACTGAGAAATACAGGATCTGATGTAAAAGCCCTCTGGGTAGTTTTCACCCAGACTAAGAACTGGAGGCAGAGCCCAGCAAACACATGAAAACTGAAGCTCAGAGACAAGGACCGGAAACAGCTGTTCTGTGCCTTGTGTGTGCTATGATGTCAAAACACCTAGCAGCTCTAATTAGAGGCAAAAGCAAGGACGAGAAATCAAAATACAAAAATATCTGAAGAAGTTGTTCCAAACTGGAAAACAGTTGAAGTCACATATTTTAAAAAACTTTAGGAAAGGGGGAGAAAATAATATCATACCAAGTGTAACAGCCAAATGGCTGAAAACAATGAGAAACCAGTCGTTAAAGCATTCAAAAATTAAACCCATTAAGACAGGGGTCTGCAAACCTCTATAAAGGGACAGATAATAAATATTCTAGCCTTTAACAGCCACACCATCTCTGATGTAATACCCATCTCTACTGCAGCATGAAACAGCCATGGATAATGCATAAATAATCAGACATGGCTTTGTCTGAATAAGAGTTACTCAGAGGGCCGGGCGATGGTGGCGCACGCCTTTAATCCCAGCACTCGGGAGGCAGAGGCAGGCGGATCTCTGTGAGTTCGAGACCAGCCTGGTCTACAGAGCTAGTTCCAGGACAGGTTCCAAAGCCACAGAGAAACCCTGTCTCGAAAAACCAAAAAAAAAAAAAGAGTTACTCAGAGGGGCAGGCCTTACCTAACAATGACAGCACACTTCAGAAGCTATTATATAATAGTAGGAGATAATAGACAATGGAATTATTTAAAGAGCTAGATTATTCAGCATGGGAACACATGATTCTAGACCTACTGAAATACTACATATCTAATTTGATGACAGCAGTATTGATACCGGTGTGAAAAATAACCACTGTTAGTTGCTGGGGGAACTTGGTATAACCCACCTGGAAGCTAACTCAGCAAAATAATTTAATATTCAATAAACTTTGACTTAAAACTCTACCACTAAAAAAGTTTCCTATAGCCAGGCATGGTACCACAATCCTTTAGTCCCAGCATTTGGCAGGTAGAAGCAGGTCAACTCTGTGAATTCAAGGTCAGCCTGGTCTACAAAGCAAGCTCTAGGAGAGCCAGGATTGTTCACACAGAGAAACCCTATCTCAGACAAAAACAGAAACAAAACAAAAAGTTTCCAATAAGCAGCTAAACTCTCACAAGTGTGTATGCAGAAGTGTATACTGCAGACGTGCTCATCCCTGGCAAGAGTGAGAGCAATCAAATGAGTGATTAACTTCAAGGAACACAGTGCTATCTCCAGAACATATTACAAAAGAGGAAGATATAGAAAGAATGCTGTGTCTGCATAAGACCCTTTGATTTTTTTCTTCTGAAAAAATAGGTAAGAAGTTTTCATCGTGGTTAACTGTGGCTGTATGTGAATGGAAGTTATACACCACGTGTTTATAACATACACTTAACTCAGTCCCAGTGTTTTCTGTAACTTACCACTGTATATTCAGAGAGACAAAGTCAAGATGAAGTATATGTGGATGGCATTATTCCCAATTAACCGATAAAGAAACCAGACAGGCCAGGTGGTGGTGGTGCAAGCCTTTAATCCCAGCACTCAGGAGGCAGAGGCAGGTGGATCTGTGAGTTCGAGCTAGTTTGGTCCTCACTAAACCTCCATTAGTACACTATCATAGAATTGGGATTGGTGAAGCACAGATAAAACATTTTCAAACCCAGTCCTGTAAAGAACCATGTAGGAAGTACAAACTCTGTAATTAAGAGTGCTACATGACTTCCTTGCTAATCACATTCTACCATAAGAAAAATACTTTACTTTTTTTTCTTTTAAACTCTAAATTTAACATAAAGAAAACTGACTGCTGGAACCATAGTAAACACTGATTGTAATTATTCTCAACGGCAGTCTGCGATGTCTGTGATATACTCCTGCATAAGTCAAAATACATTTTATTTTCACTGATAGTACTTGGGCTGTATTTGGTTAACATTAGCTCACGCAGATTCATCAGCTCAAAATTAATTAGTATTACAGAATAGTGTATTCCATCCAAACAACTCATCTTTGTTGGCTCACACGCCTCACTGCTACTGGCATGCCACACGAGGATGGGCATGGTGCCACAGTAGCAGATGGGCATAAACACAGACTTGCCAAGCAGTCAGTTGGTGCACCAAGTCTGAGTATCAGTACTCACTCTTCCTCCAAGAAATTCATGAACTACATGAGAGTAAATGTAAGTTTTCTACAACTGTGTTAGTAAGATATGCCAACTCAAAGCCAGATTAATTTTAAAACTCTTTTTTTTTAAAGCAAACATGTTTCCAAGGCCACTGAAGGAAAGTTTCCATTCTGATGTGTTGGATCAGCCTTCTGTGTAGGGAACTGTTAAGATAAGCTCGGCCCTGAAGCCCTTGAAAAAATATGTTCACGTGGGGACACTTTCAAGCTGAACAAGTTCTATGGAGTTGCATCACGTGTGTTCTTACAATACTGAATTCTACCCTTGGGAGAGTTGGCTCCAAGATCTGGAGCAGAAATGGACAACACAAAACTGGGAGTGGTATGGTATTGACTACTATCAACTACTTACTAGCAGTTTATGTTAAATGAGTTACAGTCTATATCAGTTCATAATGGAGTGTTACCCTCATCCCTACTTCATACCCAAGGAATCCAGGGGCCAAGAGTGGTAAGCAGCCTGCCAGATACATTAACCACTCTGTCACCAACCAGCTTTCACACAGGCAGACTAGCTGCAGAGTGGGCTTGCCTGAGGAACAGGCCTTCCTAACTCAAAAGCTCACCAGAAGCCATGTACTTGTTGTGATCTTTCTCTTACAGAAGGTTTGGCCTCTGTACTAAATCTTAAACACAATGCATTAATTGTCTGTGTAGAATCAACCTCAACAGCTTCTCCAAACTGAATTCTCTGTTCTTGGTCTTCCAAATGAGCACCAATCCTCTTTTCTCCCTAATGTTGGCTTCACTAAGAGTCCACACTGGCCTTTCCACATACCACCCACTGGTCACTCAATGGTGTCCAGCAACATTTCAAATAGTAACTAGCAAATGTCTATCACCAGCCTGGGTATGAGACTACATCTACCAAGCTGACTGCCTAAAGAATGCTCATCTATCAGCTGAAACTCATGAGATCCAAAACAGAACTCAACACCTCCTACCTCACTCCAGGCTTGCTCAAACATCATATCACACTATGCTGGTCCAATTCAGTACCCAACATCTCTAAAAATAAATATCATTAAATTAATCACTCCTCTACTTAGAAGTCTTTGCCAGCTCCTTACTGTGGAAACAGAGTGCCACAGGATCAGTGAGACAGGCGCTGGCTACCTCATCCTTCTCACCAATCCTCCATTCCTCCCAGCTCTGTGCTCTGCTCAAACTGAACTTTTTCATGTTCCCCAACGAGCTCTACATCACTGCCCATAAACCAGTAGTACTCCTTGGATGTTCTGTCATAAAAAAAAAAAAAAAAACACCTGTACTGTACCACTACCCAATGTGGTAACCGCTAGTCAGAGTCCTACAGTCTCGTTCCAGTGGGAATGAGAAACTAAGTCTTTTATTTCAATTACAGTTAAATAATTCCATTTGGCTAGCAGCCATAACAAGCAGCACAGCTTTGAAGCTATGTCTATTTGCTTCCCTCTGCCAACTACTGACAGGTATATGAGGAAAGTCTTCGCAAGACCTCCCATCTAACAATCGTTAACACTCATTCTTTCTTAGGTAATTTTGTTATCATTAATAAGGTCTCAATCTGTGTGTGTGTGTATCTATATCTATATATATAGATATATAGATATTCTTATTTGCATGCCACAGTTTTACTCTGTCATGTGAGTGCTTGTGTGTGTCCACTATCTAAAAACCATATTTCTCAGAACCAAGTCCCATCCTGGAAGAGGAATCCAAGCCTCTAGGAGTTAACTGGTCGTTTCTGGGCATCCGGGTGGGGCTTATTTTAGAGCTGGTGTCCATCTCCTAGGTGTCCTGTGAGGAAAGGGCATTACTACTATAGTTCTCCTTCTACTTATTCCATCGGTGCTTTTCCCTCTCCTTCAGCCGGTTCGATAAACAAGCACAGTAACAGCTGCTGCCATCTTACATAACATCCCCTGACATGACCTGTCTCTCCAGGCACTGCGGTTTTTGCTCCCTGTCCTAGAATACACATTAACTACAATTTCTCATCTTTCTCAAGTCCACTCAGACCTGTCACTATACCTAAAATGTTGGTCAAGATTACCCAAGTTCTCCACACCAAGAAACTCAAACTCACCTCTCAGTGGTCACCTTCCTCAACCTGTCTTTATGCTCTGACCCCATGACCCCAAAAATGCCCAGCACTTAGTATGCCAGATTTTTCTTTTCCTACCCATTCTCTACCCAACCCTGTGGCGATTCCCTTTTCTCTAGCCTCATTTCTACCTTACGCTCCAGATCCAGACTTACAGCTCCAACTGCCTATTTCCTAACTCTACTTCCATTCCCAACACGATATATCTCAGTCTTAACATGCAGAAATCCCTAGTCCCTCAGAGCTGGGTTTTGTCTGTCTGCCTGTTGTCTTTATATAGGCTCCTTCACTGTATTCAAGAGCAATTCTAAACTTCCACTGCGCAGACAAAAGAGCTCAGGTCCATCCCTGCTCTATCTTTTTCTTAAACATTTATTATAGCTAAAGCATCAGCAACTCCAGCAAGTGGTCGATGTTGTGGGATATTACATATCTCTTTGCTGATCTCCCATCTCAGACCTGTATATGGCAGCTAGTTTAGAAGCCTTTAAGGTCTTTTAAAAGATAAACAGGAGGCAACAGAGCACCGGGGTAGCACAGGCCCAGGCGGGGTGGCAGAGCACTGGGGCAGCACAGGCCCTGGCCAACAGGGAAACCTAACCCGGTTCTAAAAGACCCATTAGATAGCTTCGATAGGAGGAAATGGGCAGGCGCCAAGGTAAGAATTCACCCAACAATCCGAAAAACAACATGAAAACACCAGAACCCAATGATCTTACAACAGAAGGACTTGAACACCCTAACACAGAAGAAGTGGAAAAAATTGACTTTATGAAAGCAATAGAGTCCCTTAAACAACATGTAAAAAACACCCTTATAGAAATGGATGAGAAGTATAACAAAAAGTTTG